>NC_088397.1:95462795-95475295 GCF_034236695.1 Oncorhynchus nerka | reverse complement strand
ACTAGTAGTGGTATTGTAGTGGTAGTAATACTAGTAGTGGTTGTAATACTAGTAGTGGTAGTAATACTAGTAGTGTTTATTATAGTGGTAGTGATACTAGTAGTGGTAGTGATACTAGTAGTGGTAGTGATACTAGTAGTGTGTAGTAATACTAGTAGTGGTAGTAATACTAGTAGTGTTTATTGTAGTGGTAGTAATAGTAGTAGTGGTAGTAATAGTAGTAGTGGTAGTAATACTAGTAGTGGGTTTATTGTAGTGGTAGTAATACTAGTAGTGGTTGTAATACTAGTAGTATTGTAGTGGTAGTAATACTAGTGTTGGTATTGTAGTGGTAGTAATACTTGTAGTGGTAGTAATACTAGTAGTGGTAGTAATACTAGTAGGGTTTATTGTAGTGGTAGTGTAATACTAGTAGTGGTAGTAATACTAGTAGTGGTAATAATACTAGTAGTGGTAGTAATACTAGTAGTGGTAGTAGTAGTGGTATTGTAGTGGTAGTAATACTAGTAGTTGTTGTGGTGTGTTTTCCTCAGTGGTTTTGAGATTACAAGTCTGTTCAGAATATACTATATCTCAGAAAATGTATATCTTCCATACAACCATCCAGTAACACAAAACAACCAGCCAGTAACACAACAACAACCATCCAGTAACACAACAACAACCAGCCAGTAACACACATGACAACCAGCCAGTAACACAAATAACAACCAGCCAGTAACACACATAACAACCAGCCAGTAACACACATAACAACCAGCCAGTAACACAACAACAACCAGCCAGTAACACAACAACAACCAGCCAGTAACACACATAACAACCAGCCAGTAACACAACAACAACCAGCCAGTAACACATGACAACCAGCCAGTAACACACATGACAACCAGCCAGTAACACACATGACAACCAGCCAGTAACACACATGACAACCAGCCAGTAACACACATGACAACCAGCCAGTAACACACATGACAACCAGCCAGTAACACACATGACAACCAGCCAGTAACACACATGACAACCAGCCAGTAACACACATAACAACCAGCCAGTAACACACATAACAACCAGCCAGTAACACAAAACAACCAGCCAGTAACACACATAACAACCAGCCAGTAACACACATAACAACCAGCCAGTAACACATAACAACCAGCCAGTAACACAAAACAACCAGCCAGTAACACAAAACAACCAGCCAGTAACACAACAACAACCAGCCAGTAACACATAACAACCAGCCAGTAACACAACAACCAGCCAGTAACACATAACAACCAGCCAGTAACACATAACAACCAGCCAGTAACACATAACAACCAGCCAGTAACACATAACAACCAGCCAGTAACACATAACAACCAGCCAGTAACACATAACAACCAGCCAGTAACACATAACAACCAGCCAGTAACACACAACAACAACCAGCCAGTAACACATAACAACCAGCCAGTAACACATAACAACCAGCCAGTAACACATAACAACCAGCCAGTAACACATAACAACCAGCCAGTAACATATAACAACCAGCCAGTAACACATAAAACCAGCCAGTAACACATAACAACCAGCCAGTAACACACAGCTATGGGTTTTTATTCTCTCTGTTTTGGATTGATTTTCAGTACAATACAGGAGAACTATTGCTGATTTTGATGGGTTAAGTCACTGAAATTAACAGGGTTTGGGATGGCAAGGGTTTTCCTGAACCGCTTATGTAGGGAAGGAAATGTGTTGCACACACACACACACACACACACACACACACCGTGAGAGAGGGAGACACAAAAAAAGGGGGGGGGAGAGAGACCGGAAAAGGGAGCGAGAGAAAGACAGGAACATTGGGGCAGAGCAAGAGAAAAAGAGGGAGAGAGTGAAAGATAAATAGAGAGGCTTAGAGGAAGAGTGACAGGAAGAGGAGAGGAAGAGGAGAGGGAGAGAGAGGAAGAGGAGAGGGAGGGAGAGGAGAGAAGAGAGGAGAGAGTGGAGTTGCACTGCTTGTGAACAACAAACCACAGCTTGTGCTCTCGCTCTCTCGACCACCACACCCAGGAGAGACGGACTGTGTTTTTGTAGCTGGTATTTAAGTGAATCTGCTGGAAATGGATCCCAGAGAGAAGGGTGACTAAGGGTGGGGAAAGTTGAGGGAGAAGGAGAATCAGAGAGAGATACTCTTTGTGGAGTGGTTTTGGGTTGTTTGGGGATGTTGAGGGTAGTTTGGGGATGTTGAGGGTAGTTTGGGGATGTTGGGGGTAGTTTGGTGATGTTGAGGGTAGTTTGGGGATGTTGAGGGTAGTTTGGGGATGGTGAGGGTAGTTTGGGGATGGTGAGGGTAGTTTCGTGATGTTGAGGGTAGTTTGGGGTGGTAGATGTTTGGGGTGGTTCTGGGTATGTGGGTGGTTGTGGGTAATTAGCAGGACCCAGGGTTAGCTATAGTACAGAGAGCCCGTGGTTGGTTGTTAGTGTTCGGTTGTTCAGTGCTGACTGTACTGTAGGGACTGTATGACTGTGTAAGGTGGTGACAGGAGAGGAGAGGAGAGGAGAGGAGAGGAGAGGAGAGGAGAGGAGAGGAAATGCAGGAAAGCAGTCCAGAGCCCCTGCTGACAGAGGGGAAAACCCCTGGTGTTTCTGAAACACTCTCCCCCTCCTCCTCCCTCCTCTCATCTTTTCCTCCCCTCTAAGCCTGGTTGTGGTGTGTTGTTTCTGTAGTCTGAGTTTGAAAACACAGGCAGGACATGACCTCAGCTGGGATCTCCACTAGAACCCTTTTCCCACTACAAGTCCCCCTGTCCTGTCCCACTATAACCCTGTTCCCCCTCCCTCCCTCCTCTCCTCTCCACCACCCCTTCCCTCCCCTCTTCTCCACCACCCCTCCTCTCTACCACCTCCCCTCCTCTCCACCACCCCTCCTCTCCACCACCCTCCTCTCTACCACCTCCCTCCTCTCTACCACCTCCCTCCTCTCTACCACCTCCCCTCCTCTCCACCACCCCTCCTCTCCCCTCCTCTCCACCACCCCTCCTCTCCCCTCCTCTCCACCACCCCTCCCTCCACCACCTCCCTCCTCTCTACCACCTCCCCTCCTCTCCCACCACCCCCCTCTCCACCACCCCTCTCTCTACCCCCCTCCTCTCACCACCTCCCCTCCTCTCTACCACCTCCCCTCCTCTCTACCACCTCCCCTCCTCTCCACCACCCCTCCTCTCCCCTCCTCCCCCACCACCCCTCCTCTCTACCACCTCCCTCCTCTCACCACCCCTCCTCCCCTCCTCTCCACCTCCCCTCCTCTCCCTCCTCTACCACCTCCCCTCCTCTCCCCACCTCCCCTCCCTCCTCTCCACCACCCCTCCCTCACCCCTCCCCCTCTCCACCACCCCTCCTCCTCTCCACCACCCCTCCCCTCCTCTCCACCTCCCCTCCTCTCCACCACCCCTCCTCCTCCACCACCCCTCCCCTCCTCTCCACCACCCTCCCCTCCTCTCCACCACCCCTCCTCTCTACCACCTCCCTCCTCTCCACCACCTCCCTCCTCTCCACCACCCCTCCTCTCCTCCACCTCCCCTCCTCTCCACCACCCCTCCCCTCTCCTCTCCACCACCCCTCCTCTCCCTCCTCTCCACCACCCCTCCTCCCCTCCTCTTCACCACCCCTCCTCTCCCCTCTCCACCACCCCCTCCTCTCCCCTCCTGTCTACCACCCCTCCTCTCTACCACCCCTCCTCTCCCTCCTCTCTACCACCCCTCCTCTCTACCACCCCGCCTCTCCCCTCCTCTTCACCACCCCTCCTCTCCCTCTCCACCACCCCTCCTCTCCCCTCCTCTCTACCACCCCTCCTCTCCACCACCCCTCCTCTCTACCACCCCTCCTCTCCTCCCTCCTCTCCACCACCCCTCCCTCTCCACCACCCCTCCTCTCCCCTCCTCTCCAACACCCCTCCTCTCCCCTCCTCTCCACCACCCCTCCTCTCCACCACCCCTCCTCTCCACCACCCTCCCCCTCCTCTCCACCACCCCTCCTCTCCACCACCCCCTCCCTCCTCTCCACCACCCCCTCCTCTCCCCTCCTCTCCACCACCCCTCCCTCCCCTCCTCTCCACCACCCCTCCTCTCCCCTCCTCTCTACCACCCTCCCTCCCCCCTCCTCTCCACCACCCCTCCTCTCCACCACCCCCCCTGCTCTCCTCTCCACCACCCCTCCTCTCCACCACCCCTCCTCTCCACCACCCTCCTCCTCTCTACCACCCCTCCCTCCTCTCTACCACCCCTCCCTCCTTCTCCTCTCCACCACCCCTCCCTCCCCTCCTCTCCACCACCCCCTCCCTCCCCCTCCTCTCCACCACCCCTCCTCTCCCCTCCTCTCCACCACCCCTCCCTCCCCTCCTCTCTACCACCCCTCCTCTCCCCTCCTCTCTACCACCCCTCCCTCCCCCTCCTCTCCCCTCCTCCTCCTCCTCCTCTCCCCCCTCCCCTCCTCTCCACCACCCCTCCCCTCCTCTCCACCACCCCTCCCCTCCTCTCCTCTCCTCCCACCCCTCCTCTCCCCTCCTCCCTCCTCTCCTCCTCCCCTCCTCTCCTCTCCACCACCCCTCCCCACCTCTCCACCACCCCTCCTCTCCCCTCCCCTCCTCTCCTCTCCACCACCCCTCCTCTCCCCTCCTCCTCTCCTCTCCACCACCCCTCCCCACCTCTCCACCACCCCCCCTCCCCTCCCTCTCCTCTCCTCTCCACCACCCCTCCCCACCTCTCCACCACCCCTCCCCACCTCTCCACCACCCCTCCCTCCTCTCCACCACCCCTCCCTCCTCTCCACCACCCCTCCTCTCCCCTCCCTTCTTCTCCACCACCCCTCCTTTCCCCTCCCTTCTTCTCCCCACCCCTCCTCTCCCTCCTCTCCACCACCCCTCCTCTCTCCCTCCTCTCCCCTCCTCTCCACCACCCCTCCTCTCCACCACTCCCCCTCCTCTCCACCACCCCTCCTCTCCCTCCCTCCCTCCTCTCCACCACCCCCTCCTCTCCCCTCCTCCACCACCCCTCCTCTCCCTCCTCTCCACCACCCCTCCTCTCCCCTCCTCTCCACCACCCCTCCTCTCCCCTCCTCCACCCCTCCTCTCCCCTCCTCTCCACCACCCCTCCTCTCCACCACCCCTCCTCTCCCCTCCTCTCCCCTCCTCTCCACCACCCCTCCTCTCCCCTCCTCTCCACCTCCCACAGGCTGAAAGCATTTAGCAAAGTTTTCCGATAATATTTGAACCCAGATCTCCTACACTGGGTGACCCCCGTGTGGTGTTTAGTTTAACTGCTGCTTTTAATCCTAAAGATAAAAGGAGGCCTGTTTTCTTTTATGTCTTATGTGTTTTTAATCATAATATATGTAAAACAGAGCTACTGTTGGTGGGACAGAACATTATGGTAATTCATCTACAAGGGCAGGCTTCATCTCTGTCTAGTCCCGGGTAGGGCAGGCTTCATCTCTGTCTAGTCCCGGGTAGGGCAGGCTTCATCTCTTGTCTAGTCCTGGGTAGGGCAGGCTTCATCTCTTGTCTAGTCCCGGGTAGGGCAGGCTTCATCTCTGTCTAGTCCTGGGTAGGGCAGGCTTCATCTCTTGTCTGTCTAGGGCAGGCTTCATCTCTGTCTAGTCCTGGGCAGGGCAGGCTTCATCTCTGTCTAGTCCTGGGTAGGGCAGGCTTCATCTCTTGTCTAGTCCTGGTCAGGGCAGGCTTCATCTCTGTCTAGTCCTGGGCAGGGCAGGCTTCATCTCTGTCTAGGGCAGGCTTCATCTCTGTCTAGTCCTGGGCAGGGCAGGCTTCATCTCTGTCTAGTCCTGGGTAGGGCAGGCTTCATCTCTGTCTAGTCCCGGTCAGGGCAGGCTTCATCTCTGTCTAGTCCTGGGCAGGGCAGGCTTCATCTCTGTCTAGTCCTGGGCAGGCTTCATCTCTGTCTAGTCCCGGTCAGGGCAGGCTTCATCTCTGTCTAGTCCTGGGTAGGGCAGGCTTCATCTCTGTCTAGTCCTGGGCAGGCTTCATCTCTGTCTAGTCCCGGGTAGGGCAGGTTTCATCTCTGTCTAGTCCCGGGTAGGGCAGGCTTCATCTCTGTCTAGTCCCGGGTAGGGCAGGCTTCATCTCTGTCTAGTCCCGGGTAGGGCAGGCTTCATCTCTGTCTAGTCCCGGGTAGGGCAGGCTTCATCTCTGTCTAGTCCCGGGTAGGGCAGGCTTCATCTCTGTCTAGTCCCGGGTAGGGCAGGCTTCATCTCTGTCTAGTCCCGGGTAGGGCAGGCTTCATCTCTGTCTAGTCCCGGGTAGGGCAGGCTTCATCTCTTGTCTAGTCCTGGGCAGGGCAGGCTTCATCTCTGTCTAGTCCTGGGTAGGGCAGGCTTCATCTCTGTCTAGTCCTGGGCAGGGCAGGCTTCATCTCTGTCTAGTCCTGGGTAGGGCAGGCTTCATCTCTGTCTAGTCCCGGTCAGGGCAGGCTTCATCTCTGTCTAGTCCTGGGCAGGGCAGGCTTCATCTCTGTCTAGTCCTGGGTAGGGCAGGCTTCATCTCTGTCTAGTCCTGGACAGGCTTCATCTCTGTCTAGTCCCGGGTAGGGCAGGCTTCATCTCTGTCTAGTCCTGGGTAGGGCAGGCTTCATCTCTGTCTAGTCCTGGGTAGGGCAGGCTTCATCTCTGTCTAGTCCCGGGTAGGGCAGGCTTCATCTCTGTCTAGTCCCGGGTAGGGCAGGCTTCATCTCTGTCTAGTCCCGGGTAGGGCAGGCTTCATCTCTGTCTAGTCCTGGGTAGGGCAGGCTTCATCTCTGTCTAGTCCTGGGTAGGGCAGGCTTCATCTCTGTCTAGTCCTGGGTAGGGCAGGCTTCATCTCTGTCTAGTCCTGGGTAGGGCAGGCTTCATCTCTGTCTAGTCCTGGGTAGGGCAGGCTTCATCTCTGTCTAGTCCTGGGTAGGGCAGGCTTCATCTCTGTCTAGTCCTGGGTAGGGCAGGCTTCATCTCTGTCTAGTCCTGGGTAGGGCAGGCTTCATCTCTGTCTAGTCCTGGGTAGGGCAGGCTTCATCTCTGTCTAGTCCTGGGTAGGGCAGGCTTCATCTCTGTCTAGTCCTGGGTAGGGCAGGCTTCATCTCTGTCTAGTCCTGGGTAGGGCAGGCTTCATCTCTGTCTAGTCCTGGGTAGGCAGGCTTCATCTCTGTCTAGTCCCGGGTAGGGCAGGCTTCATCTCTGTCTAGTCCTGGGTAGGGCAGGCTTCATCTCTGTCTAGTCCTGGGTAGGGCAGGCTTCATCTCTGTCTAGTCCTGGGTAGGGCAGGCTTCATCTCTGTCTAGTCCTGGGTAGGGCAGGCTTCATCTCTGTCTAGTCCTGGGTAGGGCAGGCTTCATCTCTGTCTAGTCCCGGGTAGGGCAGGCTTCATCTCTGTCTAGTCCCGGGTAGGGCAGGCTTCATCTCTGTCTAGTCCCGGGTAGGGCAGGCTTCATCTCTGTCTAGTCCCGTGTAGGGCAGGCTTCATCTCTGTCTAGTCCCGGGTAGGGCAGGCTTCATCTCTGTCTAGTCCCGGGTAGGGCAGGCTTCATCTCTGTCTAGTCCTGGGTAGGGCAGGCTTCATCTCTGTCTAGTCCTGGGTAGGGCAGGCTTCATCTCTGTCTAGTCCTGGGTAGGGCAGGCTTCATCTCTGTCTAGTCCTGGGTAGGGCAGGCTTCATCTCTGTCTAGTCCTGGGTAGGGCAGGCTTCATCTCTGTCTAATCCTGGGTACGGCAGGCTTCATCTCTGTCTAGTCCTGGGTAGGGCAGGCTTCATCTCTGTCTAGTCCCGGGTAGGGCAGGGTTCATCTCTGTCTAGTCCTGGGCAGGCATAGACAATTTGCCAATTCCAGTAGATTGAATCTGCTGGAATTGGCAACTGCAGTTTTATCTCTTATACAGCCTTGATTACAGTTTAGTCATACATAACCTGTTCCCAATAGATAAGAGGGGAATCAGTAGACTGAACGCTGACCGCAGGACTGGTCTTCTGCTTGTACCTTTAGTCCTCTCCTCTCCTCTCCTCTCCTCTCCTCTCCTCTCCTCTCCTCTCCTCTCCTCTCCTCTCCTCTCCTCTCCCTCCCCTCCCTCCTCTCTCTCCTCTCCTCTCCTCTCCTCTCCTCTCTCTCTCTCCTCTCCTCTCCTCTCCTCTTCCCTCCCCTCCTCTCTACCACCCCTCCTCTCCCTCCTCCTCTCCTCTCCTCCCCTTCCTCTCCTCTCTCTCCTCTCCCCTCCCTCTCCTCTCCCCACCCCCTCCTCTCCCCTCTCCTCTCTACCACCCCTCCTCTCTACCACCCCTCCTCTCCATCACCCCTCCTCTCCCCTCCTCTCTACCACCCCTCCTCTCCCCTCCCCTCCCCTCCTCTCTACCACCCCTCCTCTCTACCACCCCCTCCTCTCCCCTCCTCCTCTACCACCCCCTTCATCCTCTCTACTACCCCTCCTCTCCCCTCATCTCTCTCCTCTCCCCACCCCTCCTCTCTACCACCCCTCCTCTCCCCTCCTCTCTACCACCCCTCCTCTCCCCTCCTCTCCTCTCCCCACCCCTCCTCCTCTACCACCCCTCCTCTCTCTCCTCTCCTCTCCTCTCCTCTCCCCCTCCTCTCTACCACCCCTCCTCTCTACTAGTCCTCCTCTCCTCTCCTCTCCTCTCTACCACCCCTCCTCTCCACCACCCCTCCTCTCCCCTCTCTCTACCACCCCTCCTCTCACCTCCCTCCCCTCCACCCCTCCTCTCTACCACCCCTCCTCTCCCCTCCTCTCTATCACCCCTCCTCTCCCCTCCTCTCTACCACCCCTCCTCTCCACCACCCCTCCTCTCCCCTCCTCTCTACCACCCCTCCTCTCCCCTCCCCTCCTCTCTACCACCCCTCCTCTCCCTCTCTACCACCCCTCCTCTCCCCTCCTCTCTACCACCCCTCCTCTCCCTCCCCTCCTCTCTACCACCCCTCCTCTCCCCCCCTCCTCTCTACCACCCCTCCCTCCTCTCCTCTCCACCTCCCCTCCTCCTCTCTACCACCCCTCCTCTCCCCTCCTCTCCTCTCCACCTCCCCTCCTCTCTACCACCCCTCCTCTCCCCTCCTCTCCCCTCCCCTCCTCTCTACCACCCCTCCTCTCTACCACCCCTCCCTCTACCCTCCTCTCCTCTCCACCTCCCCTCCTCTCTACCACCCCCCTCTCTACCACCCCTCCTCTCCCCTCCTCTCCCCTCCCCTCCTCTCTACCACCCCTCCTCTCTACCACCCCTCTACCCTCATCTCCTCTCCCTCCTCTCCACCTCCCTCCTCTCTACCACCCCTCCCTCTCCCCTCCTCTCCTCTCTACCACCCCTCCTCTCTACCACCCCTCCTCTCCCTCCTCTCCCCCCCTCCTCTCTACCACCCCTCCTCTCCCCTCCTCTCTACCACCCCTCCTCTCCCCCTCTCTCTCCTCTCCTCTCCTCCCTCTCCCTCCCCCCTCCTCTCTACTACCCCTCCTCTCCCCTCCTCTCCTCTCCCCACCCCTCCTCTCTACCACCCCTCCTCTCCCCTCCTCTCTACCACCCCTCCTCTACCCTCCTCTCCTCTCCCTCCCCTCTCTCTACTACCCTCCTCTCTCCCCTCCTCCTCTCCCCTCCCCTCCTCTCTACCCCTCCTCTCCCTCCCCCCTCTCTACCACCCCTCCTCTCCCCTCCTCCTCTCTCCTCTCCTCTCCCCTCCCCTCCTCTCTACTACCCTCCTCCTCTCTCCCTCCTCTCCTCCACCCCTCCTCTCTACCACCCCTCCTCTCCCTCCTCTCTACCACCCCTCCTCTCCCCTCCTCTCCTCTCCCCACCCCTCCTCTCTACCACCCCTCCTCTCCCCTCCTCTCTACCACCCCTCCTCTACCCTCCTCTCCTCTCTACCACCCCTCCTCTACCCTCCTCTCCTCTCCCCTCCCTCCTCTCTACTACCCCTCCTCTACCCTCCTCTCCTCTCTCCCCCCTCCTCTCACCCCTCCTCTCCCCTCCCCTCCTCTCTACTACCCCTCCTCTCCCCTCCCCTCCTCTCTACTACCCCTCCTCTCCCCTCCCTCCTCTCTACCTCCCCTCCTCTCTACTACCCTCCTCTCTACCTCCCCTCCTCTCCCTTCCCCTCCTCTCTACCTCCCCTCCTCTCCCCTCCCTCCTCTCTACTACCCCTCCTCTCTACTACCCCTCCTCTCTACCTCCCCTCCTCTCTACCTCCCCTCCTCTCCCCTCCCCTCCTCTCTACCCCCTCCTCCCCTCCCCTCCTCTCTACCTCCCCTCCTCTCTCTACCCCTCCTCTCCCCTCCCCTCCTCTCTACTACCCCTCCTCTCTACCTCCCCTCCTCTCTACTACCCCTCCTCCTCCTCCCCTCCTCTCTACCTCCCCTCCTCTCTACTACCCCTCCCTCTCTACTACCCCTCCTCTCCCTCCCCTCCTCTCTACTACCCCTCCTCTCCCCTCCTCCTCTCTACTACCCCTCCTCTCTACCTCCCCTCCCTCTCTACTACCCCTCCTCTCCCCTCCCTCCTCTCTACTACCCCTCCTCTCTACTACCCCTCCTCTCCCCTCCCCTCCTCTCTACTACCCCTCCTCTCCCCTCCCTCCTCTCTACTACCCCTCCTCTCCCCTCCCCTCTCTCTCTACTCCCCTCCTCTCTACTACCCCTCCTCTCCCCTCCCCTCCTCTCCCCTCCTCTCTACTACCCCTCCTCTCCCCCCCTCCTCTCTACTACCCCTCCTCTCTACCTCCCCTCCTCTCTACTCCCCTCCTCTCCCCTCCCCTCCTCTCTACCACCCCCTCTCCTCTCTACCTCCTCTCCCCTCCCCTCCTCTCTACTACCCCTCCCTCTCTACTACCCCTCCTCTCTACTACCCCTCCTCTCCCCTCCTCCTCCTCTCTACTACCCCTCCTCTCCCCTCCTCTCTACTACCCCTCCTCTCTACTACCCCTCCTCTCTACTACCCCTCCTCTCCCCTCCCCTCCTCTCTACCCCTCCTCTCTACTACCCCTCCTCTCCCCTCCCTCCTCTCTACTCCCCTCCTCTCTACTACCCCTCCTCTCTACTACCCCTCCTCTCTATTACCCCTCCTCTCTACCTCCCCTCCTCTCTATTACCCCTCCTCTCTACCTCCCCTCCTCTCTCTACCCCTCCTCCTCCTCCCCTCCTCTCTACCTCCCTCCCCTCCTCCCACCCCCCTCCTCTCTACCCCCTCCTCTCTACCTCCCCTCCTCTCTACTACCCCCTCCTCTCCTCTCCCTCCCTCCTCTCTACTACCCCTCCTCTCCCCTCCTCTCTACCACCCCTCCTCTACCCTCCTCTCCTCTCCCCTCCTCTCCACCTCCCCTCCTCTCTACCACCCCTCTACCCTCCTCTCCTCTCCCCTCCCCTCCTCTCTACCTCCCCTCCTCTCTACCCCCCTCCTCTCCTCTCCCCACCCCTCCTCTCCCCTCCTCTCCTCTCCCCACCCCTCCTCTCTACCACCCCTCCTCTCCCCTCCTCTCTACCACCCTCCTCTACCCTCCTCTCCTCTCCACCTCCCCTCCTCTCTACCACCCCTCCTCTACCCTCCCTCTCCCCTCTCCTCCTCTCTACCACCCCTCCTCTACCCTCCTCTACCCTCCTCTCCTCTCTACCACCCCTCCTCTCCTCTGGTCTTCTGCTTGTACCTTTAGTTCAAAGAGACGTCTTAGGTCGAGTTCCAGCAACGATCAGAAAGGAAAATGGAAATGACAAAATGGCCGAAGGACAAGGGTAGCTGTTCTTATAAGATAAGGGGTTTGGATTGTTTTATTCTATAAAACTACAGGGCTGTTTGGAATAAATCCCCCTCCTCTCCCCTCCCCTCCTCTCTACCACTATAAAACTACAGGGCTGTTTGGAATAAATCCCCCTCCTCTCCCCTCCCCTCCTCTCTACCACTATAAAACTACAGGGCTGTTTGGAATAACAAAGTACTCCAACTAACCAAATCCCCCTCCTCTCCCTCCCCTCCTCTCTACCACCCCCTCCTCCCCCTCCCCTCCTCTCTACCACCCCTCCTCTCTACCACTATAAAACTACAGGGCTGTTTGGAATAACAAAGTACTCCAGCCAAATCCCCTCCTCTCCCCTCCCCTCCTCTCTACCACCCCTCCTCTCTACCACTATAAAACTACAGGGCTGTTTGGAATAACAAAGTACTCCAGCCAAATCCCCCTCCCCTCTCCCCTCCCCTCCTCTCTACCACCCCTCCTCTCTACCACTATAAAACTACAGGGCTGTTTGGAATAACAAAGTACTCCAACTAACCAAATCCCCCTCCTCTCCCCTCCCCTCCTCTCTACCACCCCTCCTCTCTACCACTATAAAACTACAGGGCTGTTTGGAATAACAAAGTACTCCAACTAACCAAATCCCCCTCCTCTCCCCTCCCCTCCTCTCTACCACCCCTCCTCTCTACCACTATAAAACTACAGGGCTGTTTGGAATAACAAAGTACTCCAGCTAACCAAATCCCC
>NC_088397.1:95240295-95457795 GCF_034236695.1 Oncorhynchus nerka | reverse complement strand
GTTGCACTCCACAAGGAGACTGCCTGTTACGCGAATGCCAGCAGCTCTTCGTTGTGCGTCAAGCATTGTGCTGTTTATGACTTCAAGCCTATCAACTCCCGAGATGAGGCTGGTGTAACCGAAGTCAAATGGCTAGCTAGTTAGCGCACGCTAATAGCGTTTCAAACGTCACTCGCTCTGAGCCTTCTAGTAGTTGTTCCCCTTGCTCTGCATGGGTAACGCTGCTTCGATGGTGGCTGTTGTCGTTGTGTTCCTGGTTTGAGCCCAGGTAGGAGCGAGGAGAGGGATGGAAGCTATACTGTTACACTGGCAATACTAAAGTGCCTACAAGAACATCCAATAGTCAAAGGTATATGAAATACAAATGGTATAGAGGGAAATAGTCCTATAATAACTACAACCTAAAACTTCTTACCTGGGAATATTGAAGACTCATGTTAAAAGGAACCACCAGCTTTCATATGTTCTCATGTTCTGAGCAAGGAACTTAAACGTTAGCTTTCTTACATGGCACATATTGCACTTTTACTTTCTTCTCCAACACTGTGTTTTTGCATTATTTAAACCAAATTGAACATGTTTCATTATTTATTTGAGGCTAAATTGATTTTATTGATGTATTATATTAAGTTAAAATAAGTGTTCATTCAGTATTGTTGTAATTGTCATTATTAGAAATAAATAAATATAAGAAAATTGCCTTTTTTGGTCCTCCAATAATCGGTATCGGCGTTGAAAAATGATAATCGCTCGACCTCGACTCTCTAATATTTGTGGGTCTGTTTCCTTAAGTTTGGGTCAGTCACAGTGGTCAGGTATTCTGCCGCTGTGTACTCTCTGTGTAGGGCCAAATAGCATTCTAGTTTGCTCTGTTTTTTTGTTAACTACTTGACACATTGGAAATAATTATGTTTTTGTTTTCTCATGATTTGGTTGGGTCTAATTATGCTGCTGTCCTGGGGCTCTGTGGGGTGTGTTTGTGAACAGAGCCCCAGGACCAGCTTGCTTAGGGGACTCTTCTCCAGGTTCATCTTTTGGTAGGTGAAGGCTTTGTTATGGAAGGTTTGGGAATCGCTTCCTTTTAGGTGGTTGTAGAATTTAACAACTCTATTCTGGATTTTGATAATTAGTGGGTATCGACCTAATTCTGCTCTGCATGCATTATTTGGTCTTCTACGTTGTACATGGAGGATATTTTTTTCAGAATTCTGCGTGCAGAGTCTCAATTTGGTGTTCTCCCCATTTTGTGAATTCTTGGTTGGTGAGCGGACCCCAGACCTCACAACCATAAAGGGCTGATTCAAGTATTTTTTGCCAGATCGGGATGTCAAATTGTATGTTCCGTTTGATGGCATAGAAGTCCCTTGTTGCCTTCTCTCAGATCGTTCACAGCTTTGTGGAAGTTACCTGTGGCGCTGATGTTTAGGCCGAGGGATGCATAGTTTGATGTTTAGGCCGAGGGATGCATAGTTTGATGTTTAGGCCGAGGGATGCATAGTTTTTTGTGTGTTCAAGGGCAACGGTGTCTAGATGGAATTTGTATTTGTGGTCCTGGCAACTGGACCTTTTTTGGAACACCATTATTTTGGTCTTACTGAGATTTATTGTCAGGGCCCAGGTCTGACAGAATCTGAAGAATATCTAGGTGCTGCTAGATAGAAGCACCAGATCATCAGCAAACATTTGGATTCTGATTCTAGGAGGGTGAGGCCGGGTGCTGCAGACTGTTCTAGTGCCAATTCGTTGATATATATGTTGAAGAGGGTGGGGCTTAAGCTGCATCCCTGTCTCACAATTCGTTGATATATATGTTGAAGAGGGTGGGGCTTAAGCTGCATCCCTGTCTCACAATTCGTTGATATATATGTTGAAGAGGGTGGGGCTTAAGCTGCATCCCTGTCTCACAATTCGTTGATATATATGTTGAAGAGGGTGGGGCTTAAGCTGCATCCCTGTCTCACAATTCGTTGATAAACAGTACCAGCCAAACATTTGGACACACCTACCCATTCCATTTTTTTTTTTTTTTTACCATTTTCTACATTGTATAATAATAGTGAGGACATCAAAACTATGAAATAACACATATGGAATCATGTAGTAACCAACAAAGTGTTAAACAAATCAAAGTATACTTTTGATTTGAGATTCTTCAAAGTAGCCACCCTTTGCCCTGATGACAGCTTTGCACACTAGACCTGACTACCACAGTGTTGCTGTAGTTACTAGACCTGACTACCACAGTGGTGCTGTAGTTACTAGACCTGACTACCACAGTGGTGCTGTAGTTACTAGACCTGACTACCACAGTGGTGCTGTAGTTACTAGACCTGACTACCACAGTGGTGCTGTAGTTACTAGACCTGACTACCACAGTGGTGCTGTAGTTACTAGACCTGACTACCACAGTGGTGCTGTAGTTACTAGACCTGACTACCACAGTGTTGCTGTAGTTACTAGACCCGACTACCACAGTGGTGCTGTAGTTACTAGACCTGACTACCACAGTGGTGCTGTAGTTACTAGACCCGACTACCACAGTGGTGCTGTAGTTACTAGACCTGACTACCACAGTGGTGCTGTAGTTACTAGACCCGACTACCACAGTGGTGCTGTAGTTACTAGACCTGACTACCACAGTGGTGCTGTAGTTACTAGACCTGACTACACACAGTGGTGCTGTAGTTACTAGACCTGACTACCACAGTGGTGCTGTAGTTACTAGACCTGACTACCACAGTGGTGCTGTAGTTACTAGACCTGACTACCACAGTGGTGCTGTAGTTACTAGACCTGACTACCACAGTGGTGCTGCAGTTACTAGACCTGACTACCACAAGTTACTAGACCTGACTACCACAGTGGTGCTGTAGTTACTAGACCTGACTACCACAGTGGTGCTGTAGTTACTAGACCTGACTACCACAGTGGTGCTGTAGTTACTAGACCTGACTACCACAGTGGTGCTGTAGTTACTAGACCTGACTACCACAGTGGTGCTGTAGTTACTAGACCCGACTACCACAGTGGTGCTGTAGTTACTAGACCCGACTACCACAGTGTTGCTGTAGTTACTAGACCCGACTACCACAGTGGTGCTGTAGTTACTAGACCCGACTACCACAGTGGTGCTGTAGTTACTAGACCTGACTACCACAGTGGTGCTGTAGTTACTAGACCTGACTACCACAGTGGTGCTGCAGTTACTAGACCTGACTACCACAGTGGTGCTGTAGTTACTAGACCTGACTACCACAGTGGTGCTGCAGTTACTAGACCTGACTACCACAGTGGTGCTGTAGTTACTAGACCTGACTACCACAGTGGTGCTGTAGTTACTAGACCTGACTACCACAGTGGTGCTGCAGTTACTAGACCTGACTACCACAGTGGTGCTGTAGTTACTAGACCTGACTACCACAGTGGTGCTGTAGTTACTAGACCTGACTACCACAGTGGTGCTGCAGTTACTAGACCTGACTACCACAGTGGTGCTGTAGTTACTAGACCTGACTACCACAGTGGTGCTGCAGTTACTAGACCTGACTACCACAGTGGTGCTGTAGTTACTAGACCTGACTACCACAGTGGTGCTGTAGTTACTAGACCCGACTACCACAGTGGTGCTGTAGTTACTAGACCTGACTACCACAGTGTTGCTGTAGTTACTAGACCCGACTACCACAGTGGTGCTGTAGTTACTAGACCTGACTACCACAGTGGTGCTGTAGTTACTAGACCCGACTACCACAGTGGTGCTGTAGTTACTAGACCCGACTACCACAGTGGTGCTGTAGTTACTAGACCCGACTACCACAGTGGTGCTGTAGTTACTAGACCTGACTACCACAGTGTTGCTGTAGTTACTAGACCTGACTACCACAGTGTTGCTGTAGTTACTAGACCTGACTACCACAGTGTTGCTGTAGTTACTAGACCTGACTACCACAGTGGTGCTGTAGTTACTAGACCTGACTACCACAGTGGTGCTGCAGTTACTAGACCTGACTACCACAGTGGTGCTGTAGTTACTAGACCTGACTACCACAGTGTTGCTGTAGTTACTAGACCTGACTACCACAGTGTTGCTGTAGTTACTAGACCTGACTACCACAGTGGTGCTGTAGTTACTAGACCTGACTACCACAGTGGTGCTGTAGTTACTAGACCTGACTACCACAGTGGTGCTGTAGTTACTAGACCTGACTACCACAGTGTTGCTGTAGTTACTAGACCTGACTACCACAGTGGTGCTGTAGTTACTAGACCTGACTACCACAGTGGTGCTGCAGTTACTAGACCTGACTACCACAGTGGTGCTGTAGTTACTAGACCCGACTACCACAGTGGTACTGTAGTTACTAGAACTGACTATTATAGTGGTGCTGTAGTTACTAGACCTGACTACCACAGTGGTGCTGCAGTTACTAGACCTGACTACCACAGTGGTGCTGTAGTTACTAGACCCGACTACCACAGTGGTACTGTAGTTACTAGAACTGACTATTATAGTGGTGCTGTAGTTACTAGACCTGACTACCCCAGTGGTACTGTAGTTACTAGACCTGACTACCACAGTGGTGCTGCAGTTACTAGACCTGACTACCACAGTGGTGCTGTAGTTACTAGACCCGACTACCACAGTGGTACTGTAGTTACTAGAACTGACTATTATAGTGGTGCTGTAGTTACTAGACCTGACTACCCCAGTGGTACTGTAGTTACTAGACCTGACTACCACAGTGGTGCTGTAGTTACTAGACCTGACTACCACAGTGGTGCTGTAGTTACTAGACCTGACTACCACAGTGGTACTGTAGTTACTAGACCTGACTACCCCAGTGGTACTGTAGTTACTAGACCTGACTACCACAGTGTTGCTGTAGTTACTAGACCCGACTACCACAGTGTTGCTGTAGTTACTAGACCCGACTACCACAGTCTCCTCCCCTTCTCTTTGTGACCATGTTTTAACACAGACTCACGGGCAGTGTGGTAGTCTGTCACCGATCCGACTCAAACACACACTATAGATATATATATATATATATATATATATTTTTAATAATCATTTTAATTTGTCGTTTTAGTAGATGCTCTCATCCAGAGAAACGTACAGGAGCAGTGCACACATCGGCAGCTCTGCCCTTCCAGTCCCCGGCCCAACCTCTGAACCGCCAGGCTACCTGCCACAGATCAGTGTTTGTCATGCGTCCCAAATGGCGCCCTTTCCCCCCCCTACGAAGTGCGCTATATGGGGAATGGAAAGCAGAAATGATTAATTACATTTCAACTTTCAGGTTTCTGAAGCTGAACCTTTCTAGATATTTCATGTGACAAACGTGATTTGTCGGGGGGGGGGGTTAATAACACAAAATGTAATGGCTTCTTTGCTACGTGAGGTTTATTTGATGGAATAGAAGTGTCATAATGATTAAGTTGTTCCCAGTGTACTGAGATATGCAGGACACTTCACTTCCTTGGCAACTTTGAGAAAAAAACAAACACTATATATCGGAGTTGTGCCTGGTCATCTCTAGTTACCACAGTCATAAAGCCTACCTATTTCTACAATTTCTCATCTTTAACTGTTATTTTAAACCTAACCCCACCGCTAACCTTACCTTTGTGGCTGTGGTAACTAGTGTAAACAGTTGTGCCTGTTGTTCCACGCGTAGCAGCCCCTTCATTGGATATAATGGTCCCACACGATCTTGCCATCTCCCAACTGCCATTTTTGAAGAATTGTATTTCCCTTGTGAGAGAGGCCACGACAGTATCAGGCCAATACAATGCATCATCTGTGGTCATATTCAGGGCTTGGCGATGGCTTTCTGTACAGTCTCTTTAAAATGGAAGCAAACCCATTCCTTTTCTTCCTCTCTGTCTCTCTCTCTCTCTCTCCCCCCCCTCTCACCCCTCCTCCTTACATGTGAGCAGTTTCTGACTTTTTGTTATGTTTGTTTCTATTGTCTTTAGATTTGGGACATGAGTGATGATGAGAGCATCTGAGAGGGAGGACGGAACCCGGAACATCAGCGTTCTAGAATCGGAACACGGAACACATTCTACTGCGTTCCAACAAGCCGTCACCACTTCTCATCTCTTCTGGTCAGAGTTCAGAACATATATAATGGGCCTTCTTCACTATTATTATTTTCTAAACCCCAGTTGGTGTTTACGTATGCCCCCCGATACAGTTTTAATAACGGCTAACAACATTTGAAGTGGTCAGAGTTGAATTAAGAATATAAGGGTCTTCCAGTATTTTCTGAAACTGTTTTGAATTGACGTTGGGTATCATCAGAAAGGATGAAAAAACATCATCTTTAAAATGCCACTGATAATATTATCATCTAATAAACATCTGAAATGTAAAGAATGTCTGTAGTGTTAAGGGAGAACCCCTCTCATTATAACAGTGTCACTCTCATGACAACTAATATGGTGAGACATTCTGTTCTATTCCTTCTGTGTTCTGAAGGGGAATGTAAAAATATATTTTGAAAATTGCTGAAAATGTTTAAATGCTTTTTCAGTCTATCTTGAATCATTTGTGTTATTTGTTTCCCAGATAAGTTTTCCTGATACGACCCGCACCCAGCTCACTGTCTGTCAACTGATTTCACTTGTACCATACTGCTGGCTCCTTTCCTGATAAGACCCGTACCCAGCTCACTGTCTGTCAACTGATTTCACTTGTACCATACTGCTGGCTCCTTTCCTGATAAGACCCGTACCCAGCTCACTGTCTGTCAACTGATTTCACTTGTACCATACTGCTGGCTCCTTTCCTGATAAGACCCGTACCCAGCTCACTGTCTGTCAACTGATTTCACTTGTACCATACTGCTGGCTCCTTTCCTGATACGACCCGTACCCAGCTCACTGTCTGTCAACTGATTTCACTGGTAACATACTGCTGGCTCCTTTCCTGATACGACCCGTACCCAGCTCACTGTCTGTCAACTGATTTCACTGGTAACATACTGCTGGCTCCTTTCCTACTGGGAACGTATACATTTCCCAGATTGACCTTCTCCTGTAACATACAGTATATATATATATATATATATGTAACACAGGTACGTGCTTTACTATTGCTCTTCCAGTTTCAGGGACTTTTCACACATTTATGTCCATCCAGATGATTACACTGTGTAAATATGGCTTGATGTAGACATACATACCAGTACAACATACAATAGGAACTGCTTTACAACCCCCCCGAGGGTAGGTATCACGGTTTGTGAAACACAGAATGATGCCACCACTCCGTACGTTCCCCATATTCTGTCATGTCGCATCTTGTACTTTTTTTTTTGTAACATCTTTGTCAAGTACAGATAAAAGCCACATTTGACTCTTACATTGGATGTAAATCAAATTAAATGTTCCCTGTATGGATGTTGTCCTCTTCATTAACCACCTATATATATACACTGAGTACCAAACATTAAGAACACCTTCCTAAGTTGAATCTGCCCTGCTTCACTTTTGCCCTCAGAACAGCCTGAATTCTTCGGGGCATGGACTGTACAAGGTGTCGAAAGCGTTTCCACAGGGATGCTGGTCCATGTTGACTCCAGTGCTTCCCACAGTTGTCCTTTTGGGTGGTGGACCAGTCTTGAATCACACAGGAAACTGTTGAGTGTGAAAAACCCCAGCAGCGTTGCAGTTCTTGACACGTTCAAACCGGTGCGCCTGGCACCTACTACCATACCCTGTTCAAAGGCACCTACTACCATACCCTGTTCAAAGGCACCTTATACCATACCCTGTTCAAAGGCACCTACTACCATACCCTGTTCAAAGGCACCTACTACCATACCCTGTTCAAAGGCACCTACTACCCTGTTCAAAGGCACCTACTACCATACCCTGTTCAAAGGCACCTACTACCCTGTTCAAAGGCACCTACTACCCTGTTCAAAGGCACCTACTACCCTGTTCAAAGGCACCTACTACCCTGTTCAAAGGCACCTACTACCCTGTTCAAAGGCACCTACTACCCTGTTCAAAGGCACCTACTACCCTGTTCAAAGGCACCTACTACCCTGTTCAAAGGCACCTACTACCATACCCTGTTCAAAGGCACCTACTACCATACCCTGTTCAAAGGCACCTACTACCCTGTTCAAAGGCACCTACTACCCTGTTCAAAGGCACCTACTACCATACCCTGTTCAAAGGCACCTACTACCATACCCTGTTCAAAGGCACCTACTACTATACCTCGTTTAAAGGCACTTAAACCTGTTTTCTTGCCCATTCACCCTCTGAATGGCACACGTACACAATCCATGTCTCAATTGTCTCAAGGCTTAAAAATCCTTCTTTAACCAGGTCTCCTCCCCTTCATCTACACTGATTGAAGTGGATTTAACAGGTGACATCAGTAAGGGATCATAGTTTTTGACCTGGTCAGTCTGTCATGGAAAGAGCAGGTGTGTACATACACAAAGAAAAAACAGGTTTTTAGAAATGTTACAAATGTATTAAAAATATCACACAAGGATTCAGACTCTGTACTTTGTTGAAGCACCTTTGGCAGCGATTACAGCCTCGAGTCTTCTTGGGTATGTCGCTACAAGCTTGGCACACCTGTATTTGGGGAGTTTCTCCCATTCTTCTCTGCAGATCCTCTCAAGCTCTGTCAGGTTGGATGGGGAGCGTCGCTGCACTGCTATTTTCAGGTCTCTCCAGAGATGCTCTATCGTGTTCAAGTCAAGGACATTCAGAGACTTGTCCCGAAGCCACTCCTGCGTTGTCTTGGCTGTGTGCTTTGTGTCGTAGTCCTGTTGGAAGGTGAACCTTCGCCCCAGTCTGAGGTCCTGAGTGCTCTGGAGCAGGTTTTCATCAAGGATCTCTCCGTTCATCTTTGACTCGATCCTGACTAGTCTCTGAAAAACATCCCCACAGCATGATGCTACCACCACCATGCTTCACCGTAGGGATGGTGCCAGGTTTCCCCCAGATGTGACGCTTGGCATTCAGGCCAAAGAGTTCAACCTTGGTTTCATCAGACCAGAGAATGACTTGTATGTTTATTTATGTGTAACTCTGTGTTTTGTGTCGCACTGCTTTACTTTATTCTTGTCGCGGTTGTAAATGTGAACTGGTTCTCAACTGACCTGGTGAAATAAAGGTAAGATAAAACTCTAAGCGAGCTGTCATGGAAGCCAATCCTCGGTTAAAGGCTTCGGTCTGGCCACTCTACCATAAAGGCCTGATTGGTGGAGTGCTGCAGAGATGGTTGTCCTTCTGGAAGGTTCTCCCATCTCCACAGAGGAACTTCTGTTAGTGACTATAACATGTGGAAAAAGTCTGAATAGGTCTGAATACTTTTCATGTGGAAAAAGTCTGAAAAGGTCTGAATACTTTCCCAAATGCCTTCAGAAAGGTTTCACACCTTGACTTTGTCCACATTATGTTGTGTTGCAGCCTGAATGTTTTCATCACTGATCAACACATCCCATAATGTCATAGTAGAATTATGTTTTTAGAAATTTTTACAAATTAATTTTAAAAAAAATGTAAAGCTAAAAAAATGTCTTGAGTAAATAAGTATTTAACCCTTCTATAGGTTCAGGAGTAAAAATGTGCAACAAGTCACAGATGGTAATTTATAGGGTTTAACATTAACTGGCTACCACATACAGTTATCTGTAAGGGCCCTCAAGTCCATTTCAACCACAAAGACCAGGCACGTTTTCCAATGGTTTGCAAAGAAGGGCACCGATTGGTAGACATTGAATATCCCTTTGAGCATGGTGATGTTAATTACACTTTGGATGGTGTGTCAATACACCCAGTCACTACAAAGATACAGGCGTCCTTCCAAACTCAGTTGCCGGAGAGGAAGGAAACTGCTCAGGGATTTCACCATGAGGTCAATGGTGACTTTAAAACAGTAAGAGTTTAATGTCTGTGATAGGAGAGAACTGAGAATGGATCAACGCTGTAGTTACTCCACAATACTAACCTAAATGGGTGAAAAGGAGGAAGTCTGTACAGAATAAACATTTTCCAAAACATGCATCCTGTTTGCAACAAATGTGGCAAAAAATTGAACTTCTTGTCCTGAATACAAAAATCTAACACAACACATCACTGAGTTTTTTTTTTAACCTTTATTTAACCAGGCAAGTCAGTTAAGAACAAATTCTTATTTTCAATGACGGCCTAGGAACATTGGGTTAACTGCCTGTTCTGGGGCAGGACAACAGACCTTGTCAGCTCGGGGGTTTGAACTTGCAACCTTCCGGTTACTAGTCCAACGCTCTAACCACTAGGCTACGCTGCCACCTCTACACTCTAACCACTAGGCTACGCTGCCACCTCTACACTCTAACCACTAGGCTACCCTGCCACCTCTACACTCTAACCACTAGGCTACCCTGCCACCTCTACACTCTAACCACTAGGCTACCCTGCCGCCCCTACACTCTAACCACTAGGCTACCCTGCCGCCCCTACACTCTAACCACTAGGCTACCCTGCCGCCCCTACACTCTAACCACTAGGCTACCCTGCCGCCCCTACACTCTAACCACTAGGCTACCCTGCCGCCCCTACACTCTAACCACTAGGCTACCCTGCCACCTCTACACTCTAACCACTAGGCTACCCTGCCGCCTCTACACTCTAACCACTAGGCTACCCTGCCGCCCCAAGCATGGTGGAGGCTGCATCATGTTATGGGTTTACTTGTCATCAGCAAGGACTAGGGAGTTGTTTAGGATAAAAAAATAAACATAACAGAGCTAAATCGTAGAGGAAAACCTGGTTCAGCCTGCTTTCCAACAGACACGGGGAGATGAATTCACCATTCAACAGCACAACAACCTAAAACACAAGGTCAAACCTACACTGGAGTTGCCAAGGCGACGTTGAATGTTCCAGAGTTACAGTTTTGACTTGAATCGGCTTGAAAATCTATGGCAAAACCTAAATATGTCTTCTAGCATTTGATCGACAACCAACTTGACAGAGCTTGAAGAACATTAAAAAGAATGTTCAATTATGTTACAATCCAGGTGTGGAAAGCCCTTAAGCCGTGTTCCCATTGGCAGTTTGAAGTGACTCAAATCCTATTTATTTGCATATCTGATTTGAATCTGTTCTTTTTCCGGCAGCCTGAACAGCCCCCCCCCCCCCTCTTAAGTGTTTTTTAGGCTGTTATTCGGCATATCTTGTTGCTTGTGCATGTGGTAACTAACTAGCTCGGTACTTGTTTACAAACTAACTACCATTTTGAAAGTTGAATCATCTTGTTCTTTTTTGAGGTTTTCAAAGTGTTGTCACACTACGATTTTGAACCTTTAAAGCAACCGGGAAACGTCCATGACAGGAATCGTTGTCACTTTAGCTTGCTACATAACGTCTGAGTGATAAAGGAAGCACGACCACCGCCGCACCACCAATCAGCCTGCACCACCGCACCCGTTGTTACTATGACAACTAGCGTAGCCTTGTCAGCAAATGACTGCTGTCTGAACACACAGATCTGATTTGGTTGTAAACTTGATTGGGACAATCAGTATTCCAAAACGGACTAGAAAAATACAACTGATTTGAACATTTAAAAAGCCTTCAGTGTGAACAAGGCTTTCGAGATTTACCCAGAAAGACTCACAGCTGTAATCACTGCCAAAGGGGATTCTATTGACTCAGGGGTGTAAATACTCATGTAAATTAGATATTTCACTGTAAAAAATTTAAAAAATCTATATTTAATAGATTTTGAATTCAGGCTGTAACACAAAATGTGGAAAAGTGAAGGGGTGTGAATACTTTCTGAAGGCTCTTATAGTACATATACCGGCCAGTTATATATACCGCTCCTGCAGATAGGGAGTCCGGTGGCCGTGGCTCGCTACGTAAAGCAGGCGGACAGGCATCGAGGCATTCCGTTACTGTTTGATTGAACGTTAGAATGGGCCAAATCAGTGAACTAAGTGACTTGAGTGTGGTATGATCGCTGGTCCCAGGCCCACCGGAGACAGTATCTCACAAACTAACAAATAACGGCACAGTACAACAGTCGTGTGCAGAACGATATCATGGAACTCACAACTCGTCGATATCCCGGTTACTGATTGGCTATTGCAGCAGATGACCACACCAGGGTTCCACTCCTATCAGGTAAGAACAGGAAGCAGCTCCACTGGGCAACGCCATCACCAACACTGGACAATTGAGTGGAAAAACATCGCCTGGACCGACGAATCCCACTTCCTGTGCATCATGCTGACGGCAGAGTAATGGACCCCGGTACTAGATGGGTGTACCTAATACACTCACCAGCGAGTTTATATCTCAATCACCCAAAAAATAAAATAAATCTGATGTAGCCAATTGTCATTCTTATGTAAATGTAGATACTTTAATAGAACATGACTCAAGTAAAAGTGAAAGTCACCCAGTAAAATACTGAAGTTCAAAAGTATTTAGTTTGAAATATTCTCATGTAAAAGTATAAATCACTTCCAATTCCTTATATTAAGCAAACCAGACATTTTATTGTACGGATAGCCAAGGGCACGCTCCAACACAGACCTCATTTACAAACAAAGCGTGTGTTTAGTGAGTCCACCAGATCACAGGCAGTAGAGGGATGCCCAGGGATATTCTCTTGACAAGTGCATCGATTTTTGAAATGTTCTGTCCTGCTAAGCATTCAAAATGTAACGAGTACTTTTGGGTGTCAGAGGAAAATATATGGAGTAAAAAGTACATTATTATCTTTAGGAATGTAGTGAAGTAAAACAGTTGTCAAAAATATAAATAGTTAAGTAAAGTACAGATACCCCCAAAACCTACTTAAGTAGTATTATAAAGTATTTATACTTAAGTACTTTACAACTGTATATATATATATAGCTCAACATACTAATAGCCGTTCTAATGTAGTAATAACAAGTGACCCGACTGATCCACCACGTTCTAGTATCTATTAACACATAAAAGATACCATTAATATCTAGTGTAGTACTGGGACAGACTTGGTAATAACTACTGTAGTACTGGGACAGACTTGGTAATAACTAGTGTATTACTGGGACAGACTTGGTAATAAACAGTCATTATTGAACGCTAGGGACAGACTCAGACTTGGTAATAACTAGTGTAGTACTGGGACAGACTTGGTAATAACTAGTGTATTACTGGGACAGACTTGGTAATAACTAGTGTAGTACTGGGACAGACTTGGTAATAACTAGTGTAGTACTGGGACAGACTTGGTAATAACTAGTGTATTACTGGGACAGACTTGGTAATAACTAGTGTAGTACTGGGACAGACTTGGTAATAACTAGTGTAGTACTGGGACAGACTTGGTAATAACTAGTGTATTACTGGGACAGACTTGGTAATAACTAGTGTAGTACTGGGACAGACTTGGTAATAACTAGTGTAGTACTGGGACAGACTTGGTAATAACTAGTGTAGTACTGGGACAGACTTGGTAATAACTAGTGTAGTACTGGGACAGACTTGGTAATAACTAGTGTAGTACTGGGACAGACTTGGTAATAACTAGTGTAGTACTGGGACAGACTTGGTAATAACTAGTGTATTACTGGGACAGACTTGGTAATAACTAGTGTAGTACTGGGACAGACTTGGTAATAACTAGTGTATTACTGGGACAGACTTGGTAATAACTAGTGTATTACTGGGACAGACTTGGTAATAACTAGTGTAGTACTGGGACAGACTTGGTAATAACTAGTGTATTACTGGGACAGACTTGGTAATAACTAGTGTAGTACTGGGACAGACTTGGTAATAACTAGTGTAGTACTGGGACAGACTTGGTAATAACTAGTGTAGTACTGGGACACCAGTGTAGTACTGGGACAGACTTGGTAATAACTAGTGTAGTACTGGGACAGACTTGGTAATAACTAGTGTAGTACTGGGACAGACTTGGTAATAACTACTGTAGTACTGGGACAGACTTGGTAATAACTAGTGTAGTACTGGGACAGACTTGGTAATAACTAGTGTATTACTGGGACAGACTTGGTAATAACTAGTGTAGTACTGGGACAGACTTGGTAATAACTAGTGTAGTACTGGGACACCAGTGTAGTACTGGGACAGACTTGGTAATAACTAGTGTAGTACTGGGACAGACTTGGTAATAACTAGTGTATTACTGGGATAGACTTGGTAATAACTAGTGTAGTACTGGGACACCAGTGTAGTACTGGGACAGACTTGGTAATAACTAGTGTAGTACTGGGACAGACTCTGTAATAACTAGTGTAGTACTGGGACAGACTCTGTAATAACTAGTGTAGTACTGGGACAGACTCTGTAATAACTAGTGTAGTACTGGGACACCAGTGTAGTACTGGGACAGACTTGGTAATAACTAGTGTAGTACTGGGACAGACTTGGTAATAACTAGTGTAGTACTGGGACAGACTTGGTAATAACTAGTGTAGTACTGGGACAGACTTGGTAATAACTAGTGTAGTACTGGGACAGACTTGGTAATAACTAGTGTAGTACTGGGACAGACTTGGTAATAACTAGTGTAGTACTGGGACAGACTTGGTAATAACTAGTGTAGTACTGGGACAGACTTGGTAATAACTAGTGTAGTACTGGGACAGACTTGGTAATAACTAGTGTATTACTGGGACAGACTTGGTAATAACTAGTGTAGTACTGGGACACCAGTGTAGTACTGGGACAGACTTGGTAATAACTAGTGTAGTACTGGGACAGACTTGGTAATAACTAGTGTAGTACTGGGACAGACTTGGTAATAACTAGTGTATTACTGGGACAGACTTGGTAATAACTAGTGTAGTACTGGGACAGACTTGGTAATAACTAGTGTAGTACTGGGACAGACTTGGTAATAACTAGTGTAGTACTGGGACAGACTTGGTAATAACTAGTGTAGTACTGGGACAGACTCGGTAATAAACAGTCATTATTGAACACTAGGGACAGACTCAAGACTTGGTAATAAACAGTAATAACCAATAACAAAGTGACCAGAAAGAGTATTATAACCAAATAGCATAAGTGATCAGACCCGAGACACAACTTGAGGTTTAAGAGCAGTTTATTGTTCATCAATACTACTTAAGTACAAAAAAAAGGTGGCCTGCCAAAACCTTTTTAGTTGGAGGAACGAGGCCACAAAATGAAAGTTTAACACAGATGTACTAACAGCATGGACAGTAGAATACAGAATACTGTTTATTTAGTGTCTCATTGGTTGCACCCGAAATGGTACCTAATTCCCTCTATCTGCTGTTGACTAGTACAATATACAGGGAAATGGTGCCATTTTGGATGCATATCATTGATGTGGATCAATGCCCAGTCAAAACTGTTCGCTGCTCTGGCCCCCCAATGGTGGAACAAACTCCCTCACGACGCCAGGACAGCGGAGTCAATCACCACCTTCCGGAGACACCTGAAACCCCACCTCTTTCAGGAATACCTAGGATAGGATAAAGTAATCCTTCTCACCCCCCTTAAAAGATTTAGATGCACTATTGTAAAGTGGCTGTTCCACTGGATGTCTTAAGGTGAACGCACCAATCTGTAAGTCGCTCTGGATAAGAGCGTCTGCTAAATTACTTAAATGTAAAATGTAATGTGGAAGCACACAGTCTTCCTGGGATCTTCCATTAGATAACAGAGCTAATACAGTAGCATCTTTATCCCAAACTGGTTGGATGACCATCTGGCTATACACCTGTTTTTACTGGATCACAAAAAGAAGTCAAACAAGATGGATGACAACGATATATTTTTTGTTCAATTGTCTCAAGAGGCACATGGTTGAAATAAAGAGGATTGGTTACAAATGACACAATTCCTTATATATGTTGGGACATAACCGTTATGTCTTTGTAGACTGTCTGCTGAGTAGCCTTTATGCAACATTATAACTGCCAAAATACACAAGTGGCTATCATCAAAATACACAAGTGGCTATCATCAATGCAGTGTTTTCAAATCATTTCTGTGTTCCTGCACTTTAACCTTTTAAAATAATTAAAAAAACATCTTAAAAAAAAAAAAAAAACTTTTTTTTTTTTTTACACCAAAAACAAAAAGTTATAAAATGCATGATTGGACAAAAAGAAATCAGGGAAATTAAATAGCTACATGTCATTAACAAATTCATTGATCCTCCAAAAATACCTATGATTTTTTATCTTCTCTGTACATTTCGTTACGCACAGCGTAATGATGGTCTTATAGTTACCTATATAAAAAAAAAAAAGACTTTGTCATGAAGTGATTTTCCTACAACCGTGTAGGGAATTGTGTTGCCCGAAGCAGAACAAGTGAGAGACTCCAAAATTACGTTAACTTTCCCCAAAAACGCCCAGATCCTGTTTGGAGGATTCACACATTTTCTGCTTTCACCTCCTGAATCTGTGAATTCTTCCAACCGGGATTTATTTTTATTTTTTTTTGAAAACCTGGGAATTTTAGGAAAAGGTATTAGAAATGAGCAACCCTACTACTACCTAGTGACGGTAATGAAATGTGTTTTAGGATAAATGACTTCAGGACACTAGTGTCCCCTTCCCTCTGTGTTCGTGTATTAAAAATGACAGTTCATTTCACCACAATGGCCTAAATAAAACGTTTTCTCGTAACATTTACAGAAAATACAGACCGATTCATCTGTTATGAACTACTATAGATTAGAAGAGTTTCTTTACATCTAAACTCATTAAACATTAAAAGTCAATAATAATAATAACAACAACAACAGCTGACTGGCAGCTGGATCCCGGCTCTCAGAGAATATGTTTTCAGCTCCATCCCAAATGGTTCCCTATTCCCTGCATAGTGCACTACTTTAGACCAGAGCCCTATGGCACCCTATTCCCTACATAGTGCACTACTTTTGGACAGACACGTTTGAGAAAAGCACCAAAAGAGAATATTGTCAAACGTCTTCCTCTTGCTCGTCTTCCTCTGAGGAGATGAAGGGCTGGTCAAACGTAGGGCACCGCCTAGGACATAGGGTAGCATTTAGGAAGTGTAGCTTTAGTCAAATGTAAATATGCTAAATGTCCAAAGGATATGAGTTGGGATGATGGAATGTAAGGACATGTATGAAGGGTTTTCAAGCGTTAAGATGGACAGTGCCTCATAAACCCTTAGAGCTTTATCATGTTCTAGCACCCCCAGAGAAATTCTAGAGCTTTATCATGTTCTAGCACCCCAGAGAAATTCTAGAGCTTTATCATGTTCTAGCACCCCAGAGAAATTCTAGAGCTTTATCATGTTCTAGCACCCCCAGAGAAATTCTAGTTGGTTGGAGGATCCCTGGATTTTCCAGAATCTTCCAACCGGAATTTCCGGGAAATCTGGGAATTTTGGAAACATTTCTGGAATTTCACAACCCTAATCACCACCTTTCCGTTAATAAGTTAGTAGCTCAGTAGCTGAGAAGAATGAAACACCTGTACTAGGTTTCCTACAGGAAGGAATGTCTGCTGCTTTGGTACAGGAGGTAAAGGACAAGTCAGTTTCACAACCTGCCGCAGCCTATCTACCGCTACCTACCGCTAACTACGGCTACCTACCGCTAACTACGGCTACCTACCGCTATCTACGGCTACCTACGGCTATCTACCGCTACCTACCTAATACCTACCGCTACCTACCTAATACCTACTGCTACCTACCGCTACCTGCCGCTACCACCTAGTGCTAACTACCGCTACACAACACAGTTGTTCATCAGAGAAGAAACATCGAAAATACTAAATAAGGTCCATCTCTCTGGCTGGTTGTTTCATTCCTTTCTCTTATTCAGTCATGAAAAAAAAACACTGTCGCATCCTGTACCAGGGATTATTAATAACGTTGTAGAGACGTCACGTTAACGTTATAGAGACGTCACGTTAACGTTGTAGAGACGTCACGTTAACGTTGTAGAGACGTCACGTTAACGTTGTAGAGACGTCACGTTAACGTTATAGAGACGTCACGTTAACGTTGTAGAGACGTCCACGTGCGTTTAGACGTCACGTTAACGTTGTAGAGACGTCACGTTAACGTTGTAGAGACGTCACGTTAACGTTGTAGAGACGTCACGTTAACGTTGTAGAGACGTCACGTTAACGTTATAGAGACGTCACGTTAACGTTGTAGAGACGTCACGTTAACGTTGTAGAGACGTCACGTTAACGTTATAGAGGCGTGAGATTAGCAGTTATAGAGGCGTCTCTTAACGAGAGAATATGACTGCGATCCCTAAATGTTACGTGGCGTACAACTGTACCAGCAGTCGTGGAAACATACGACTATTACTGAACACAAATACATCGTTAGAAGAGGCGTCTAGTATTAACGTTGAAATGTCTAATTAACATGAATAGATACCGCTATTTAAAAACAAACATGTCATTCTGATGAGATATTTGCAGTATCAAGAAGGCTGTCCTCTCTGGCTGCTCCCAGAGAGAATATGACTGAAGATCCCTAAATGATAACGTGGAGTACAACTGTACCAGCAGTAAGTGGAAACATACGACTATTACTGAACACAAATACATCTAGAAGAAAGTCTAGTATTAAGATTGAAATGTCTAATTAACATGAATAGATACCAGCTATTTAAAAACAAACATGTCTTATTCTGTATGGTTATTTGTTCTAATCTTCAACCGATAGAGCCCAAATCTACCTACCAACCACACTGCAGAGAGAGAGAGAGAGAGAGAGAGAGAGAGAGAGCTCTCTATTCAAAACCATAGAGCCCAAATCTACCTACCAACCAAACTGCAGAGAGAAAGAGAGAGAGAGCGCTCTATTCTAAACCATAGAGCCCAAATCTACCTACCAACCAAACTGCAGAGAGAGAGAGAGAGAGGCGCTCTATTCTAAACCATAGAGCCCAAATCTACCTACCAACCAAACTGCAGAGAGAGAGAGAGAGAGAGAGGAGAGAGAGAGCTCTCTATTCAAAACCATAGAGCCCAAATCTACCTACCAACCAAACTGCAGAGAGAGAGAGAGAGAGAGAGCCCAAATCTACCTACCAACCAAACTGCAGAGAAAGAGAGAGAGAGGCGCTCTATTCTAAACCAGAGCCCAAATCTACCTACCAACCAAACTGCAGAGAGAGAGAGAGAGAGAGAGAGCTCTCTATTCTAAACCATAGAGCCCAAATCTACCTACCAACCAAACTGCAGAGAGAAAGAGAGAGAGGCGCTCTATTCTAAACCATAGAGCCCAAATCTACCTACCAACCAAACTGCAGAGAGAAAGAGAGAGAGAGGCGCTCTATTCTAAACCATAGAGCCCAAATCTACCTACCAACCAAACTGCAGAGAGAGAGAGAGAGAGAGAGAGCGCTCTCTATTCTAAACCATACAGCCCAAATCTACCTACCAACCAAACTGCAGAGAGAGAGAGAGAGAGAGAGAGAGAGAGAGAGAGAGAGAGAGCGAGCTCTCTATTCTAAACCATAGAGCCCAAATCTACCTACCAACCAAACTGCAGAGAGAGAGAGAGAGGCGCTCTATTCTAAACCAGAGCCCAAATCTACCTACCAACCAAACTGCAGAGAGAGAGAGAGAGAGAGAGAGAGAGAGAGCTCTCTATTCTAAACCATAGAGCCCAAATCTACCTACCAACCAAACTGCAGAGAGAGAGAGAGAGAGAGAGCGAGCTCTCTATTCTAAACCATAGAGCCCAAATCTACCTACCAGATGCAACCAATGAGAAAGCTCTCTCATTGGTTGCATCTGAAATGGTACCTAAATTCAACAAATGCCTCATGAGGAATAGAAAATAAAAAAAGAACAGACCAGTTGTTAGAATAGAGAAAGATGCTCCGCCATCTCTCATCTCCACCCCAGAAAGAAAAGGTTGTTTTGACCACATGATGCAACGTCACAGAACCGAATCTCTAAACTTATAAAAGTATTGTTATAGCGTACGTTATCAGCATGTAGAGTGTAGCGTCTCCATCATGAGGTTGATATGCAACCCCGGGTCCCTCAACATTAGTGCAAATCACTCGGCCTTGTCTTTTCAAGTACACATATAACTGACATACAAGACAACTGGACAAAAGGGGGGAGAGAGGAGGTGAGAAGAGGAGAGAAGAGGAGGGTAGAGAAGAGAGAGGAGAGGAGATGGGAGGAGAGGATGGTAGAGGAGAGAGAGGAGAGGAGATGGGAGGAGAGGAGGAGGGTAGAGAAGAGAGAGGAGAGGAGATGGGAGGAGAGGATGGTAGAGGAGAGAGGAGAGGAGAGAAGAGGAGAGGAGGGTAGAGAAGAGAGAGGAGAGGAGATGGGAGGAGAGGAGGAGGGTAGAGGAGAGAAGAGAAGATGAGAGGAGGAGGGTAGAGGAGAGGAGGAGGGTAGAGGAGAGAGGAGAGAAGAGGAGAGAGGAGAGAAGATGGGAGGAGAGGAGAGGAGGAGGGGAGAGGAGATGGGAGGGGAGGAGAGAAGAGGAGATGGGAGGAGAGGGGAGAGAAGATGAGAGAAGAGGAGATGGGAGGAGAGAAGATGAGAGGAGAGGATAGGAGGAGAGTAGAGGAGAGAAGAGGAGATGGGAGGAGAGGAGTAGGGTAGAGGGGAGGAGAGGAGGAGGGTAGAGGAGAGGAGATGGGAGGAGAGGGGGAGAAGAGATGGGAGGAGAGAAAGGAGAGGGGAGGAGAGGAGGAGAGAAGATGGGAGATGGGAGGAGAGAAGAGGAGATGGGAGGAGAGAAGAGGAGATGGGAGGAGGAGATGGGAGGAGAGGGAGGAGAGGGGAGGAGAGGGGAGGAGAGAGGGGAGGAGATAGGAGAGAAGATGAGAGGAGAGGATAGGAGGTTAGAGGAGAGAAGAGGGGAGGAGAGGGGAGTAGGCTAGATGACGGGAGACAATACTTTACAGTGGCGTGCCAGAGAGATGGAAAGGGAAATAAATCAGATGGATGAAATGAAATAATGGCTTTTTTTTTTAAATGGGGTGACAGATTTGCATTCCGAGTTCTCTTTGGTAACGAAGGCATGTGGTTGGTTGAGCTGCTCCTCCATATAGAATCCATAGGATAGAAACAAACGCTTTTCTTGTCAACCTTTTTTGGGCATCCGATAACACAAACCAATAACAAACCTACTTCAACCAAATAATACAGTCCAACTAAATGCCAAAAAGGAAACCCCCCTCTATCCTCTATGTACATGGTTATATAGCTAGCTATTAACACAGCTCTCTGTGGGGCCAAAATCATTCAGGGTAGTCATACCAGGGACCAAGGCCAACCCCTCTTCCCGGCTAGAGAGCTACTGGAGGATGCAGGGTTTTACTCCAGCCCTGTTATAAAGCAGGGTCAGCTGCATTTGTGCACATTATAGCTAATTGACAACAGAAAATGAAGTGAATACGACCCTGATCTAAAATCAGTTACTCCTCCGTATCTTGCTCCAGGTGTGTTAGACTGCGTTAGTGTAGGGCTGGAGCAAAACAAACAATACCCTCCCAGTAGCGGGTCAACCAGCCCTGTGGTTACAGTGAACAGGGCGGGGTATAACTGGCTCTGATTGGCCTACTCTAGCTCCTCCCTTCAGGACACAACCGAAGGGGAGTGATTGTGGTTGACCATGTGACTGTTGGGGGAGGAGTCAGGGGAGGAGGAGGAGCTTCCTTTGGCTTTGATCTGCAGCCAGGTTTCTCCTAAGGCCTTGGTGAAATGGTCGTCCACAGAGCCGGTGATGGACACCGAGTTGGTGACGGGTTCCGGCTGCTTGTAGTTCCTCCCCAGGCTGCGACGGAAATGCTCCTCGATCACCGGGTCAACACACGGCGTATTGGCTGGAGAGAGAGGGGGGAGAGAAGAGGAGAGGACATTTCACTTTCGTGTGAGGAGAGAGGAGGAGGAAGAAGCAAACGACACAGACACATGTTCATTAAATCTACTACAGGACTATACATGTATTGACCCGTCAGACAGAACATGGTAAACCAGCTCCAGTTTCAACTGTTCTGCCTTATTATTATTCGACCATGCTGGTCATTTATGAACATTTGAACATCTTGGCCATGTTCTGTTATAATCTCCACCCGGCACAGCCAGAAGAGGACTGGCCACCCCTCATAGCCTGGTTCCTCTCTAGGTTTCTTCCTAGGTTTTGGCCTTTCTAGGGAGTTTTTCCTAGCCACCGTGCTTCTACACCTGCATTGCTTGCTGTTTGGGGTTTTAGGCTGGGTTTCTGTACAGCACTTTGAGATATCAGCTGATGTACGAAGGGCTATATAAATAAATTTGATTTGATACTGTCAGAGAGACCTGTTTCATAACGGCTGGCCGCGGAACAGTCCAATCTGGTGTTTTTTTCCCTGGACAAACTGATAGAACCCTAAGACTTAAATAGAGGTCTCATCTTTGGATCTGTGTCATTATGGCATCTGACAGCTTCATGGAGACTATATCCATTTTAAAAGTAGTCCATTTCCTTCTTCCTTTGTGTTTTAAAAAAAAGCATAAAAGCTTACATTGGTGATTTACTGCTGTGCTGGAATCCTGAACTAACTCTTGTGGCCACTAGATGGCGGTGATATAGCTTAAAGCCGTTGCCATAGGCAACCCACTTTGAAGAAGACTCTCTGCTCTCTGATCATTGGCCGCTCGCTCCCAACACATTTGAATCCCCACCCAGTTGACTACTTTAAAATTGGTGGAAGCCCTCGATGGTAATGTCCATGCTAAAACCGGTTATATCTATGATGAGTCCTTTTATTCGGCCATATTCCCAGACCTCTTTCCATGGTGAAATGCGGCGGTTCGCACTTTCAGTTTTGCGCGAATGCATCCACAGTTTCTGGGTAGGTTTTAATAGTCACAGTGGGTACATCATCTCCAATGCACTATCCGTATAAACTCAGCGTATTGATTGATGTTATTCTCCGAGGCTGACCGGAACATATCCCAGTCTGCGTGACCAAAACAATCTGGATTCTTATTGGTCAGACCAGTGTCGAATGGTTCTAGTCACGGATACAACCGGTTTGAGTTTCTGCCTATAAAGACAGTAGGAGCAAGATGTCGTGGTCAGATTTGCCCAAAGGGAGGGCCTTATATGCATCGTGGAAGTTAGAGTAGCAGTGGTCGAGTGTAGTGCCCGCGCGAGTGCTGCAATCAATATGCTGATAGAATTTAGGTCGCCTTGTTCTCAAATTTACTTTGTTAAAATCCCCAGCTACAATAAGTGCAGCTTCAGGATATGTGGTTTCCAGTTTACATAGAGTCCAGTGAAGTTCCTTGAGGGCCGTCATGGTGTCTGCTTCAGGGGGAATGTACAGCGCTGTGATGATAACCAACGAGAATTCTCTCGGGAGATAATATGGCCGACATTTGATTGTAAGGAATTCGGTCGGGTGAGCAGAAGGACTTGTGTTCCTGTACGTTATTATAATTACACCATGAGTTAATCATAAAGCATACACCGCCGCCCTTCCTCTTCCCAGAGAGGTGTTCATCTCTGTCGGCGCGATGCACGGAGAAGCTCGGTGGCTGAACCGATTCCGACAACATATCCCGAAAGAACCATGTTTCGTCTACCTTGTTGTCCAGAGACAATTGGACATTGGCGAGTAGTATACTCGGAAGCGGTGGGCGGTGTGCACGTCTACGGAGCCTGACCAAGAGGCCGCTCAGTCTGCCTCTTCTGCATCGACGTTGTTTTGGGTCGGCTTCTGGGATTAGATCCAGGGTGGAGGTCTGAACAAAGGATCCGCTTGGGAAAGACATATTCCTGGTCATAATGTTGGCAAGTTGACGTCGCTCTTATATCCTGTAGTTCGTCCCGGCTGTATGTTAAGATAAGGTAACAATGTAAGAAATATTTTTAAAAAACGAAACACTGCAGAGTTTCCTAAGGACTCGAAGCGAGGCGACCTGTCGGCAAGATCTTGTGGTTCTGTACTGGTAGTAGTACAGTGCCTTGCGAAAGTATTCGGCCCCCTTGAACTTTGCGACCTTATGCCACATTTCAAGCTTCAAACAAAGATATAAAAATGAAAAAAGGAGGAATGGGAAAAAATGTCAGTCTCTCGATGTGCAAAACTGATAGAGACATACCCCAAGCGACTTACAGCTGTAATCGCAGCAAAAGGTGGCGCTACAAAGTATTAACTTAAGGGGGCTGAATAATTTTGCACGCCCAATTTTTCAGTTTTTGATTTGTTAAAAAAGTTTGAAATATCCAATAAATGTCGTTCCACTTCATGATTGTGTCCCACTTGTTGTTGATTCTTCACAAAAAAATACAGTTTTATATCTTTATGTTTGAAGCCTGAAATGTGGCAAAAGGTCGCAAAGTTCAAGGGGACCGAATACCTTCGCAAGGCACTGTATGTTATAATATTACAGTAGTATGCTACTTACAGCATACATGTACATATAATGTGTATAATATATATCATGGTATAGTACTTACAGTTGCTGGCTGGTCTCCTGCTGTAGTTGTTGGAACAGCCGTTGTTAGGCAGGTTGTTGGAACAGCCGTTGTTAGGCAGGTTACAGTTACGGTTGTTGGCCGGAGCGCACGTTATCACTGACGGACGATTCTAAACACACACACACACACACACACACACACACACACACACACACACACACACACACACACGTTTAGGCCTTTTGCATGTTGTTTGAAGACAACGTTTTACCTGCATGTTCTGAGCTTTGAAAGACTGTCGCTCTCTCTCTCTCTACCTGCTGGCGTTCCACAGGACTGACGGTGGGCGAGAGGGTGCGGGCGGCGGCCATGTTGTTTTTAGTCAGGGCGAGAGGCTGGTCCATGGCCAGGCAGGACATGTGGCGGTGGGGGGCGTACAGGTGGTGGTTGCCATGGAGACCCACGGAGGGGGCGGCGGCTCTCTCTATGGGGCTACGGCTGCGGTCCCTTGGGTCCTTGGAACTACGATAGTTTCCGTTGGAAGGCTTGCCTCTGTAGAGAGTAGGAGAAGAAACCTTTTATTGCCCAATGAAAACTTGTCTTCTGTTTTATTCCAACCCCTCTAAGACAGACAGAGAACGAAGGTAATTCAATAGGGCAACGAAAAACATTTCTACACTTCTTGTTGAACGAGCTCAGGTAGTCCTCCCTCTCCCTGTTTGGGTGTTTTCTTCTGTTTGGTGCCTGGTGAAAGAGGACCCAGGAGAACAAGAGGAGAACAAGGAGGAGGAGAGGGGGAGGGCCATGGATGTCAGTTCACAGCAACACAGCTATGGGCACCAGGTAGTCACAGCAACACAGCTATGGGCACCAGGTAGTCACAGCAACACAGCTATGGGCACCAGGTAGTCACAGCTATGGGCACCAGGTAGTCATAGCAACACAGCTATGGACACCAGGTAGTCACAGCAACACAGCTATGGACACCAGGTAGTCACAGCAACACAGCTATGGACACCAGGTAGTCACAGCAACAGACACCAGGTAGTCATAGCAACACAGCTATGGACACCAGGTAGTCACAGCAACAAACACCAGGTAGTCACAGCAACACAGCTATGGACACCAGGTAGTCACAGCAACACAGCTATGGACACCAGGTAGTCACAGCAACACAGCTATGGACACCAGGTAGTCACAGCAACAGACACCAGGTAGTCACAGCAACACAGCTATGGGCACCAGGTAGTCATAGCAACACAGCTATGGACACCAGCTAGTCACAGCAACACAGCTATGGACACCAGGTAGTCACAGCAACACAGCTATGGACACCAGGTAGTCACAGCAACAGACACCAGGTAGTCACAGCAACAGACACCAGGTAGTCACAGCAACACAGCTATGGACACCAGGTAGTCACAGCAACAGACACCAGGTAGTCATAGCAACACAGCTATAGACACCAGGTAGTCACTTAAATATTTCGACTAACCCATTCACCCTCTGAATGGCACACATACACAATCCATGTCTAAATTGTCTGAAGGCTTAAACATTCTTTAACCAGGTCTCCTCCCCTTCATCTTCACTGATTGAAGTGGATTTAACAGGTGACATCAATAAGGAATCATAGCTTTCACCTGGATTCACCTGGTCAGTCTGTCATGGAAAAAGCAGGTGTTGCTAATGTTTTGTACACAGTGTACGTACACTGAACAAATAGGATGGTTTGGGATGAGTTGGACCTTAGAGTGAAGGAAAAGCAGCCAACAAGTGCTCAGCATATGTGGGAACTCCTTCAAGACTGTTGGCAAAACATTCCTCATGAAGCTGGTTGAGAGAATTCCAAGAGTCTGCAAAGCTGTCATCAAGGCAAAGGGTGGCTACTTTAAAGAATCTAAAATCTATTTACTTTGTTGGTTACTACATGATTCCATATGTGTTATTTCATAGTTTTGATGTCTTCACTTTTATTCTACAATGTAGAAAATAGTAAAAATAAATGAGTAGATAGCTGTCTCCAAACTATTGACTGGTACTGTTTGAACTGTAACTCAGTCAAATCTTTGAAATTGATCCTTTTTCCTAATCTATGTACACACAATACCTCATAACGACAAAGCAAAAACTGTTAGAAATATTTGCTGTGGTAAGGCACACACCTGTCTATTTCATGTCCCACAGTTGACAGTGCATGTCAGAGCAAAAACCATGCCATGAGGTTTAAATAATTGTCCGTAGAGCTCAGAGACAGGATTGAGTCGAGGCACAGATCTGGGGAAGGGTACCAAAACATTGAAAGTCACGTTACGGCACGTCGTCACGTTACAGGAAGCAGTCACGTTACAGGAAGCCGTCACGTTACAGGAAGTCGTCACGTTACAGGAAGTCGTCACGTTACAGGAAGTCGTCCGTTACAGGAAGTCGTCACGTTACAGGAAGCCGTCACGTTACAGCACGTCGTCACGTTACAGGAAGTCGTCCGTTACAGGAAGCCGTCACGTTACAGGAAGTCGTCACGTTACAGGAAGCCGTCACGTTACAGGAAGCAGTCACGTTACAGGAAGCCGTCACGTTACAGGAAGTCGTCACGTTACAGGAAGCCGTCACGTTACAGGAAGCCGTCACGTTACAGGAAGCAGTCACGTTACAGGAAGTTGTCCGTTACAGGAAGTCGTCACGTTACAGGAAGTCGTCACGTTAATGAGAATGAGAATTTGTTCTTAACTGACTTGCCTAGTTAAAGGTTTCATTAAAAATATATATAATTATAATTAAAACACTCCCATACTGCACCAGGTCAAGGTCATGTTCAACTCTACTTTAATACAGTGCTTTTGAAGCCTGGGCCCCCCGAGGAGAGGTTGGAGAACCCCTACTTTAATACAGTGCTTTTGAAGCCTGGGGCCTGGGGGTCCCCCGAGGAGAGGTTGGAGAACCCCTGCTTTAATACACACCAGTTCAGCTATATTTCAGAACACCACCACAACAATACAAGGGGAATCACTGTTTACATTGTAAACAATGAGCCCTATTGATACATGTTACGACAGATCCATTAGCAGGTCTATTCTTCCACAAGGCAACTACAGAACTAGGACACTAGAGTATTGAGGAAAACATCTGCAGTCAGTCCACTGTTACATCTACCACGTGCCCCCCAGCCAACATCTTTATTTACCAACATAACAAATCTGGTCAGCTGAGGGTGGGGAGGGGAGGGTGTAGAGAGAGAGAGAGAGAGGGGTATGTAGAGAGAGAGAGAGAGAGGGGTATGTAGAGAGAGAGAGAGGGGTATGTAGAGAGAGAGAGAGAGGGGTATGTAGAGAGAGAGAGAGGGGTATGTAGAGAGAGAGAGGGGTGTAGAGAGAGAGGGGTGTAGAGAGAGAGAGAGGGTGTAGAGAGAGAGAGGGGTGTAGAGAGAGAGAGGGGTGTAGAGAGAGAGAGGGGTGTAGAGAGAGAGAGGGATGTAGAGAGAGAGAGAGGGGTGTTTAGAGAGAGAGAGGGGCGTAGAGAGAGAGAGGGGCGTAGAGAGAGAGAGAGGGGTGTAGAGAGACAGAGAGAGAGGGGTGTAAGAGAGACAGAGAGAGGGGTGTAGAGAGAGAGAGAGGGTGTAGAGAAGAGAGAGAGGGGTGTAGAGAGAGAGAGAGGGGTGTAGAGAGAGACAGAGAGAGAGGGGTGTAGAGAGAGAGAGGGTGTAGAGAGAGAGAGGGGGAGAGAGAGGGTGTAGAGAGAGAGGGGTGTAGAGAGAGAGAGGGGTGTAGAGAGAGAGAGAGAGAGGGGGTGTAGAGAGAAAGATAGAGAGAGTGGGGTGTAGAGAGAGAGAGAGAGAGTGGGGGTGTAGAGAGAGAGAGAGAGAGGGTGTAGAGAGAGAGAGAGAGGGGTGTAGAGAGAGAGAGGGGTGTAGAGAGAGAGAGAGTGGGGTGTAGAGAGAGAGAGAGGGGTGTGTAGAGAGAGAGAGAGGGGTGTAGAGAGAGAGAGAGGGGTGTAGAGAGACAGAGAGGGGGTGTAGAGAGAGAGAGGGTGTAGAGAGAGAGAGAGAGGGTGTAGAGAGAGAGAGAGAGGGTGTAGAGAGAGAGAGAGAGGGTGTAGAGAGAGAGAGGGGTGTAGAGAGAGAGAGAGGGGTGTAGAGAGATGGGAGAGAGAGAGATGGGTGTAGAGAGAGAGATGGGTGTAGAGAGAGAGATGGGTGTAGAGAGAGAGAGGGTGTAGAGAGAGAGAGAGGGTGTAGAGAGAGAGAGAGGGGTGTAGAGAGAGAGAGAGGGGTGTAGAGAGAGAGAGAGGGGTGTAGAGAGAGAGAGAGAGGGTGTAGAGAGAGAGATGGGAGAGAGAGATGGGTGTAGAGAGAGAGAGAGAGAGGGGGTGTAGAGACAGAGAGAGTGGGGGTGTAGAGAGAGAGAGAGAGGGGTGTAGAGAGAGAGAGAGAGGGGTGTAGAGAGAGAGAGAGAGAGGGTGTAGAGAGAGAGAGAGAGAGAGAGGTGAGAGAGAGAGAGAGAGAGAGGTGTAGAGAGAGAGAGAGAGTGGGGGTGTAGAGAGAGAGAGAGTGGGGTGAGAGAGAGGGGTGTAGAGAGAGAGAGGGTGTAGAGAGAGAGATGGGTGTAGAGGAGAGAGAGAGAGGGTGTGTAGAGAGAGAGAGGGTGTAGAGAGAGAGGGTGTAGAGAGAGAGAGGGGTGTAGAGAGAGAGAGAGAGGGGTGTAGAGAGAGAGAGAGAGGGGTGTAGAGAGAGAGAGAGAGGGGTGTAGAGAGAGAGAGAGGGGTAGAGAGAGAGAGAGAGAGAGGGGTGAGAGAGAGAGGGTGTAGAGAGAGAGAGAGGTGTAGAGAGAGAGAGAGGGTGTAGAGAGAGAGAGAGAGGGTGTAGAGAGAGAGAGAGGGGTGAGAGAGAGAGAGAGGGGTGTAGAGAGAGAGAGAGGGGTGTAGAGAGAGAGAGAGAGTGAGAGAGAGGTGAGAGAGAGGGTGTAGAGAGAGAGAGGGTGTAGAGAGAGAGAGAGTGGGGGTGTAGAGAGAGTGTAGAGAGAGTGGGGGTGAGAGAGAGAGAGAGGGGGTGAGAGAGAGAGAGAGAGAGGGGGTGTAGAGAGAGAGGAGAGAGAGAGAGAGAGAGGGTGTAGAGAGAGAGAGGAGAGAGAGAGAGAGAGAGAGAGAGAGAGTAGAGAGAGAGAGAGAGAGAGGGGGTGTAGAGAGAGAGAGAGAGAGAGGGGGTGTAGAGAGAGAGAGGGGTGTAGAGAGAGAGGGGGTGAGAGAGAGAGAGAGAGTGGGGTGTAGAGAGAGAGAGTGGGGTGTAGAGAGAGAGAGGTGTAGAGAGAGAGAGGGGTGTGTAGAGAGAGAGAGGGTGTAGAGAGAGAGAGAGAGGGGTGTAGAGAGAGAGAGAGAGGGGTGTAGAGAGAGAGAGAGAGGGGTGTAGAGAGAGAGAGGGGTGGAGAGAGAGAGAGAGGGGTGTAGAGAGAGAGAGAGGGGTGTAGAGAGAGAGAGAGAGAGGGGTGTAGAGAGAGAGAGAGAGGGGTGTAGAGAGAGAGAGAGAGGGGTGTAGAGAGAGAGAGAGAGGGGTGTAGAGAGAGAGAGAGAGGGGTGTAGAGAGAGAGAGAGAGGGGTGTAGAGAGAGAGAGGATGTAGAGAGAGAGGGTGTAGAGAGAGAGAGAGGGGTGTAGAGAGAGAGAGAGAGGGGTGAGAGAGAGGGGGTGTAGAGAGAGAGAGAGGGGTGTAGAGAGAGAGAGAGGGGTGTAGAGAGAGAGAGAGGGGTGTAGAGAGAGAGAGGGGGTGTAGAGACAGAGAGAGAGGGGTGTAGCGAGACAGAGAGAGAGAGGGTGTAGAGAGAGAGATGGGTGTAGAGAGAGAGAGGGGTAGAGAGAGAGAGAGAGAGGTGTAGAGAGAGAGAGAGAGGGGTGTAGAGAGAGAGAGAGAGAGAGAGGGGTGTAGAGAGAGAGAGAGAGGGGTAGAGAGAGAGAGAGGGGGGGTGTAGAGAGAGAGAGAGAGAGGGGGTGTAGAGAGAGAGAGAGAGAGGGGAGAGGGGTGTAGAGACAGAGAGAGAGGGGTGTAGAGAGAGAGAGAGGGGGGTGTAGAGAGAGAGATGGGTGTAGAGAGAGAGAGGGGGTGTAGAGAGAGAGAGGGGTGTAGAGAGAGAGAGAGGGGTGAGAGAGAGAGAGGGGTGTAGAGAGAGAGAGAGAGAGTGGGGGTGTAGAGAGAGAGAGAGAGTGGGGGTGTAGAGAGAGAGAGAGAGAGAGAGTGGGGGTGTAGAGAGAGAGACGGGGGTGTAGAGAGAGAGGGGGTGTAGAGAGAGAGAGGGGGGTGTAGAGAGAGAGAGGGGGGTGTAGAGAGAGAGGGGTGTGTAGAGAGAGAGAGAGAGAGAGAGAGAGAGGGGTGTAGAGAGAGAGAGAGACAGAGAGAGAGAGAGAGAGAGAGGGGTGTAGAGAGAGAGAGAGAAAGAGGTAGTACATACATGTGACACTAGCAATGAGAGAATGAACTGCGCTCTCTCCTACTTTCTGTAGTTTCCAGGGTATTTCTACGAGTAGTAAACTGGGCTCCACTCTCAGCCTCCTCCCTCAGTACACCTCCCCAGCATGCTTCCTCTGTCTTTAGGCTGGGTCCCTACAGGCCCCTACGAGTCAACAGCCACCAACAAGCTTCAGTTTGGTGGAGGAGACTTGACTTACTCTCAAAATAATGCATTCTGTTTGTTCTACCTTATTGGTTTAGACTAGAGGCTCAAATATAGACCACAGCCTGTCCATGAAAAGATTTCCAACAACTGGAGTTTGTTGCTGTCAATGTTTAGCACCACATTAAAATAACCTCCCAGTTTAGATTAAAAGAGCAGAGTTAAGTAGAGTACTGAGAGTAGAGCAGAGTTAAGTAGAGTACAGAGAGTAAGTAGAGTACTGAGAGTAGAGCAGAGTTAAGTAGAGTACTGAGAGCAAGTAGAGTAGAGTTAAGTAGAGTACTGAGAGTAAGTAGAGTACTGAGAGTAGAGTAGAGTACTGAGAGTAGAGTACTGAGAGTAGAGTAGAGTTAAGTAGAGTACTGAGAGTAAGTAGAGTACTGAGAGTAGAGTAGAGTACTGAGAGTAGAGTAGAGTACTGAGAGTAGAGTACTGAGAGTAGAGTACTGAGAGTAGAGTAGAGTTAAGTAGAGTACTGAGGGTAAGTAGAGTTAAGTAGAGTACTGAGAGTAGAGTACTGAGAGTAGAGCAGAGTTAAGTAGAGTACTGAGAGTAGAGTAGAGTTAAGTAGAGCACTGAGAGTAGAGCAGAGTTAAGTAGAGTACTGAGGGTAAGTAGAGCAGAGTTAAGTAGAGCACTGAGAGTAAGTAGAGTTAAGTAGAGTACTGAGAGTAAGTAGAGTTAAGTAGAGTACTGAGAGTAGAGCAGAGTTAAGTAGAGTACTGAGAGTAAGTAGAGTACTGAGAGTAGAGCAGAGTTGAGTAGAGGACTGAGAGTAAGTAGAGTACTGAGAGTAGAGCAGAGTTGAGTAGAGTACTGAGAGTACCCCATCCATGTTATTAGTGTTCCCTAGAGAGGAGTCTCAACATGTTCTGTCTCGGTTTCTACCTGAGCTCTTCAACTTCACCCAGCAAGCTGAAGCAGCAGACCACAGAAAAGGGGAGACATCACGTCCCCCTCCCCCCTTCACTCCAACCTTTACAGAAAAGGGAAGACATCACGTCCCCCCTTCACTCCAACCTTTACAGAAGAGAGGAGACATCACGTCCCCCCTTCACTCCAACCTTTACAGAAGAGAGGAGACATCACGTCCCCCCTTCACTCCAACCTTTACAGAAAAGGGAAGACATCACGTCCCCCCTTCACTCCAACCTTTACAGAAGAGAGGAGACATCACGTCCCCCCTTCACTCCAACCTTTACAGAAGAGAGGAGACATCACGTCCCCCCTTCACTCCAACCTTTACAGAAGAGAGGAGACATCACGTCCCCCTCCCCCCTTCACTCCAACCTTTACAGAAATGACATGAGGTTATGCTATACATATGGCATGAGGGTATGCTATACAAATGACATGAGGTTATGCTATACAAATGGCATGGGGGTATGTTATACAAATGGCATGAGGTTATGCTATACAAATGGCATGAGGGTATGCTATACAAATGGCATGAGGGTATGCTATACAAATGGCATGGGGGTATGCTATACAAATGGCATGAGGTTTTGAGGGTATGAGGGTATGCTATACAAATGGCATGAGGGTATGCTATACAAATGACATGAGGTTATGCTATACAAATGGCATGGGGGTATGTTATACAAATGGCACGGGGGTATGTTATACAAATGGCACGAGGGTACGCTATACAAATGGCATGAGGTTACGCTATACAAATGGCATGAGGGTATGCTATACAAATGGCACGAGGGTATGCTATACAAATGGCACGAGGGTATGCTATACAAATGGCACGAGGGTATGCTATACAAATGGCACGAGGGTATGCTATACAAATGGCACGAGGGTATGCTATACAAATGGCACGAGGGTATGCTATACAAATGGCACGAGGGTATGCTATACAAATGGATGGAAAGCGGTTTTGGGGGTTTAGCATATGACATAAAGTAAATGTAAATCATAAAGTAAATCTTCAACATATATATCAACGAATTGGCACTAGAACAGCCTGCAGCACACGACCTCACCCTCCTAGAATCAGAATCCAAATGTTTGCTGATGATCTGGTGCTTCTGTCACCAACCAAGGAGGGCCTACAGCAGCACCTAGATCTTCTGCACAGATTCTGTCAGACCTGGTCCCTGACAGTAAATCTCAGTAAGACCAAAAAATAATGGTGTTCCAAAAAAGGTCCAGTCGCCAGGACCACAAATACAAATTCTATCTAGACGCTGTCGCCCTAGAGCACACAAAGAATTACACCTACTTTGGCCTAAACATCAACGCCACAGGTAACTTCCTGTGGACAATCTAAGTGACGAGGAAAGAAGGGCATTCTATGACATCAAAATGAACATAACACTCAACATCCCAATTAGGATCTGGTTTAAAATACTTCCCATCCGTTATCGAACCCATTTCCCGCTGTTGTTGTGAGGTCTGTGGTCCACCCACCAACTAAGAATCTACCAAAATGGGACAAAGGCACAATTGAGAGTCTACATGCGGAATTCTGTAAAAATATACTTTGTGTACAACGCAAAACCCCAAACAATACACAGCAGAATTAGGACGATACACACTAGTTATTTACATCCAGAAAAGAGCTGTTCAATTCTACAAACATCTAAAAGGTAGTGATGCCCACACATTACACAACAAATCCCTCACGTAGAGAGAGAGATGAGCCTAGAGAAGAGTCCCCTCAGCCATCTGGTTCTGAGACTGTTCACAAACACAAACAGACCCCACAGAGCCCTCACCTACAGAGAGATGAACCTAGAGAAGAGTCCCCTCAGCCATCTGGTTCTGAGACTCTGTTAACAAACACACCCCACAGAGCCCTAACCTACAGAGAGATGAGCCTAGAGAAGAGTCCCCTCAGCCATCTGGTTCTGAGACTGTTCACAAACACAAACAGACCCCACAGAGCCCTCACCTACAGAGAGATGAACCTAGAGAAGAGTCCCCTCAGCCATCTGGTTCTGAGACTCTGTTAACAAACACACTCCACAGAGCCCTAACCTACAGAGAGATGAGCCTAGAGAAGAGTCCCCTCAGCCATCTGGTTCTGAGTCTGTTCACAAACACAAACAGACCCCACAGAGCCCTCACCTACAGAGAGATGAACCTAGAGAAGAGTCCCCTCAGCCAGCTGGTTCTGAGACTGTTCACAAACACAAACAGACCCCTCACCTACAGAGATATGAACCTAGAGAAGAGTCCCCTCAGTCAGCTGGTTCTGAGACTGTTCACAAACACAAACAGACCCCTCACCTACAGAGAGATGAGCCTAGAGAAGAGTCCCCTCAGCCATCTGGTTCTGAGACTCTGTTCACAAACAGACCCAACAGAACCCTAACCTACAGAGAGATGAGCCTAGAGAAGAGTCCCCTCAGCCATCTGGTTCTGAGACTCTGTTCACAAACAGACTCCACAGAACCCCTGGACAGCAACACATTTAGACCCAACTCAATTATAAAAACGCAAAAACATAACTATTTGACACACTGGAAAGAAACAAAAACAGAGCAAACTAGAATGCTGTAAACAGAGAGTACAGAGTGGCAGAATACCTGTCCACTGTGACTGACCCAAACTTAATGAAAGCTTCGACTATGTACAGACTCAGTGAGCATAGCCTTGCTATTGAGAAAGGCCGCCGTAGGCAGACATGGCTCTCAAGAGAAGACCGGCTATGTGCTCACTGCCCACAAAATGAGGTGGAAACTGAGCTGCACTTCCTAACCTCCTGCCAAATGTATGACCATATTAGAGACACATATTTCCCCCAAGAATTTGAAAACAAATCAAACATTGATAAATTCCCATATGGCGAAAAACCGCAGTGTGTTACCACAGCAGCAAGATGTGGCTCGTTGCCATGAGAATAAGGTCACCCAGTGGAAGACAAACATTGTAAATACAACCTATATTTATTTTCCCTTTCATACTTTCAACTACTTTACACATTATTACAACCGTGTACATAGCCAATAATATAACATTTGAAACGTCTATATTATTTTAATAGATCACTGTGTGTATGGTCAGTCACTAGATAAAGTATGATGATGTGCAGTTCTATATATTATTATATATTAGATACAGGGTGTTATTAGTGGTCGTGTGATGGCAGAACCCACAGGTTTCTATTCAGTCATAGACCATTAAAAACACGTTCTGGTCGACCATTAAAAACACGTTCTGGTAGACCATTAAAAACACGTTCTGGTCGACCATTAAAAACACGTTCTGGTCGACCATTAAAAAACACGTTCTGGTCGACCATTAAAAACACGTTCTGGTCGACCATTAAAAACACGTTCTGGTCGACCATTAAAAACACGTTCTGGTAGACCATTAAAAACACGTTCTGGTAGACCATTAAAAACACGTTCTGGTCGACCATTAAAAACACGTTCTGGTCGACCATTAAAAAACACGTTCTGGTCGACCATTAAAAACACGTTCTGGTAGACCATTAAAAACACGTTCTGGTCGACAGCTGCGATTGGGAAAAACACCAAGACTTAAAACAACCATTAAGTGTCTTACAAAATCCCAGACTGCAGCTTTAATCCATGTTTTACTGCAGCTTTAATCCATGTTTTACTGCAGCTTTAATCCATGTTATACTGCAGCTTTAATCCATGTTATACTGCAGCTTTAATCCATGTTTTACTGCAGCTTTAATCCATGTTTTACTGCAGCTTTAATCCATGTTTTACTGCAGCTTTAATCCATGTTTTACTGCAGCTTTAATCCATGTTATACTGCAGCTTTAATCCATGTTTTACTGCAGCTTTAATCCATGTTATACTGCAGCTTTAATCCATGTTTTACTGCAGCTTTAATCCATGTTTTACTGCAGCTTTAATCCATGTTTTACTGCAGCTTTAATCCATGTTTTACTGTAGCAGTTCGAGTCAACCTCAAGTACTAACCCATATGTTAATGTGACAGAATACTAACCCATATTTACATTTACATTTAAGTCATTTAGCAGACGCTCTTATCCAGAGCGACTTACAAATTGGTGCTTTCACCTTATGACATCCAGTGGAACAGCCACTTTACAATAGTGCATCTAGGTCTTTTAAGGGGGGGAGGGGGAGAAGGATTACTTTATCCTATCCTAGGTATTCCTTAAAGAGGTGGGGTTTCAGGTGTCTCCGGAAGGTGGTGATTGACTCCGCTGTCCTGGCGTCGTGAGGGAACCCATATGTTAATGTGACAGAATACTAACCCATAAGTTAATGTGACAGAATACTAACCCATATGTTAATGAACAATGCTTAGACAGAATACTAACCCATATGTTAATGAACAATGCTGAGACAGAATACTAACCCATAAGTTAATGTGACAGAATACTAACCCATATGTTAATGAACAATGCTGAGACAGAATACTAACCCATATGTTAATGTGACAGAATACTAACCCATAAGTTAATGTGACAGAATACTAACCCATATGTTAATGAACAATGCTGGGACAGAATACTAACCCATATGTTAATGAACAATGCTGAGACAGAATACTAACCCATATGTTAATGTGACAGAATACTAACCCATAAGTTAATGTGACAGAATACTAACCCATAAGTTAATGTGACAGAATACTAACCCATATGTTAATGAACAATGCTTAGACAGAATACTAACCCATATGTTAATGAACAATGCTGAGACAGAATACTAACCCATATGTTAATGTGACAGAATACTAACCCATAAGTTAATGTGACAGAATACTAACCCATATGTTAATGAACAATGCTGGGACAGAATACTAACCCATATGTTAATGAACAATGCTGAGACAGAATACTAACCCATATGTTAATGTGACAGAATACTAACCCATAAGTTAATGTGACAGAATACTAACCCATATGTTAATGAACAATGCTTAGACAGAATACTAACCCATATGTTAATGAACAATGCTGAGACAGAATACTAACCCATATGTTAATGTGACAGAATACTAACCCATATGTTAATGTGACAGAATACTAACCCATATGTTAATGAACAATGCATAGACAGAATACTAACCCATATGTTAATGAACAATGCTGAGACAGAATACTAACCCATATGTTAATGTGACAGAATACTAACCCATAAGTTAATGTGACAGAATACTAACCCATATGTTAATGAACAATGCTGGGACAGAATACTAACCCATATGTTAATGTGACAGAATACTAACCCATAAGTTAATGTGACAGAATACTAACCCATATGTTAATGAACAATGCTTAGACAGAATACTAACCCATATGTTAATGTGACAGAATACTAACCCAGTTAGTTAAATGTGACAGAATACTAACCCATAAGTTAATGTGACAGAATACTAACCCAGTTAGTTAAATGTGACAGAATACTAACCCATATGTTAATGTGACAGAATACTAACCCATATGTTAATGAACAATGCTTAGACAGAATACTAACCCATATGTTAATGTGACAGAATACTAACCCAGTTAGTTAAATGTGACAGAATACTAACCCATATGTTAATGTGACAGAATACTAACCCATATGTTAATGAACAATGCTTAGACAGAATACTAACCCATATGTTAATGAACAATGCTGGGACAGAATACTAACCCATATGTTAATGAACAATGCTTAGACAGAATACTAACCCATATGTTAATGTGACAGAATACTAACCCAGTTAGTTAAATGTGACAGAATACTAACCCATAAGTTAATGTGACAGAATACTAACCCATAAGTTAATGTGACAGAATACTAACCCATAAGTTAATGTGACAGAATACTAACCCATATGTTAATGTGACAGAATACTAACCCAGTTAGTTAATGTGACAGAATACTAACCCAGTTAGTTAATGTGACAGAATACTAACCCAGTTAGTTAAATGTGACAGAATACTAACCCAGTTAGTTAAATGTGACAGAATACTAACCCATAAGTTAAATGTGACAGAATACTAACCCAGTTAGTTAAATGTGACAGAATACTAACCCAGTTAGTTAATGTGACAGAATACTAACCCAGTTAGTTAATGTGACAGAATACTAACCCAGTTAGTTAAATGTGACAGAATACTAACCCAGTTAGTTAAATGTGACAGAATACTAACCCAGTTAGTTAAATGTTACAGAATACTAACCCAGTTGGTTAATGTGACAGAATACTAACCCAGTTAGTTAATGTGACAGAATACTAACCCAGTTAGTTAATGTGACAGAATACTAACCCAGTTAGTTAATGTGACAGAATACTAACCCAGTTAGTTAATGTGACAGAATACTAACCCAGTTAGTTAATGTGACAGAATACTAACCCAGTTAGTTAAATGTGACAGAATACTAACCCAGTTAGTTAAATGTGACAGAATACTACCCCAGTTAGTTAAATGTGACAGAATACTACCCCAGTTAGTTAAATGTGACTACGTAGCTTTGTATACGTTTTTGTGTACTTTAGTTACGCTAACTACTTTCCGGAGAGTCTGAGAAAACCTTGAAAGTCCACTGGTCTTTGTAGTTCTATGGTTATTCATCAGACTTCTCTTAGAACAGCAAAGTGATTCATTTGACAAGTTCCTGATTGTTACAGTCTCTTGTTGACAGATATAGGGTTGGACTGCACTTCATAAGAGAACAAATGTTAGTTAGCTAGGATACTTTATTCAGAAGCAAAGAGGGTGTCGTCTTGTGTGTGAAAATGGCCTAGAGAGCAATAAAACCCCAGAGCTTTTTTCTCACAATTGTGTTTCAGTGTCGTTTGTTTGAGAAGAAACCCCACAACTGTTGATGGGCTGGGTTTGGTTTATATTTCTGCTTCAACTCACTGAGTAAGTGGAGCCTCTCTCTCTCTCACTGTGTGTGTGTGTGTGTGTGACCTTGCAGTCTCACAGGAAACATCTGGGAAGAATCAGGCAGGAGGGAGGCACAACCACAGGTTCTCACAAACACACACACAGTGAGTAGAGCAGGGAGAACCACAGGTTATGAACATTGCTCCTGCTATACTGCCAGCGTCATACAAACCACAGGGCTCTGTAGGTCCCAAACAGCTACTCTCTCTCTCTCTCTCTCTCTCTCTCTCTCTCTCTCTCTCTCTCTCTCTCTCTCTCTCTCTCTCTCTCTCTCTCTCTCTCTCTCTCTCTCTCTCTCTCTCTCTCTCTCTCTCTCTCTCTCTCTCTCTCTCTCTCTCTCTCTCTCTCTCTCTCTCTCTCTCTCTCTCTCTCTCTCTCTCTCCCTCTCTCTCTCTCTCTCTCCCTCCCTCTCTCAATCTCTGGGGGAAAAAACCTGGGAAAATCCTCTGCATTATCATCATTAACAGCAGACTCGTACATTTTCCAAAGTGAAAACAATGTACTGAGCAAATGTCAAATTTGATTTTTTACCAAATTACTGTACGACAGACCACCCGGACTCACCCTACTAGAATCTGAAGTCACATGTCTAAAAAACGCAAAGTCTTCTCATGCTTTGTTGATTTCAAAAAAACTTTTGGCTCAATTTGGCATGATGGTCTGCTATACAAACTGAGGGTCTGCTATACAGACTGAGGGTCTGCTGTACAAACTGAGGGTCTGCTATACAAACCGAGGGTCTGCTATACAAACTGAGGGTCTGCTATACAAACTGAGGGTCTGCTATACAAACTGAGGGTCTGCTATACAGACTGAGGGTCTGCTATACAAACTGAGGGTCTGCTATACAAACTGAGGGTCTGCTATACAAACTGAGGGTCTGCTATACAGACTGAGGGTCTGCTATACAAACTGAGGGTCTGCTATACAAACTGAGGGTCTGCTATATAAACTGAGGGTCTGCTATACAAACTGAGGGTCTGCTATATAAACTGAGGGTCTGCTATACAAACTGAGGGTCTGCTATACAAACTGAGGGTCTGCTATACAAACTGAGGGTCTGCTATACAAACTGATGGGAAGGGGTGTTGGGGGGGGGACATATATGACACCCCAAGGCCATGTACACAAACAACAAGTGTGCTGTTACAATTGGCAAGACACACACATTTCTTTCCACAGGGCCGTGGGGTGAGACAGGGATGCAGTTTAAGCCCCACCGTCTTCAACACACACACATATATATATATATCTCAATGAATTGGCGAGGGCAGTCTGCAGCACCCGGACTCACCCTACTAGAATCTGAAGTCACATGTCTACAGTTTGCTGATGACCTGCTGCACCTAGACAACAACAACGGGTTGGAGCGAGCGGTCGCATCTGCACTCGGTCCGCAGGAGACACTGCTAGCTAGCCAACGTCTACCGAACAGAACTTCCGCACTCAACAATCCGGTCGCATTTCGCTTCGCTCCACAGGTAGTATCACATTTTTTTTATTTCATTTCATTACAGTACAACGGCTTGATTTGTTTGATCGTAGCTAGCTACATAGCCGTCTTTGTATCAAAGATAATTGTGTAGTCTAGAGCGATTTCCTAGGTTAGCTAGCCAGCTATTGTCGTTCTTTTAACGCAACGTAACGTAATCAACACTGCTAGCTAGCCAGCTAGCCCCGAATAGCAGCACAGTAGAAACTATTACACTCAACGGAACGACTTGATTAGTGTAGTGTCAACAACGCAGCCACTGCCAGCTAGCCTACTTCAGCAGTACTGTATCATTTTAATCATTTTAGTCAATAAGATTCTTGCTACGTAAGCTTAACTTTCTGAACACTCGAGACGTGTAGTCCACTTGTCATTCCAATCTCCTTTGCATTAGCGTAGCCTCTTGTGTAGCCTGTCAACTATGTGTCTGTCTATCCCTGTTCTCTCCTCTCTGCACAGACCATACAAACGCTCCACAACGCGTGGCCGCGGCCACCCTAATCTGGTGGTCCCAGCGCGCACGACCCACGTGGAGTTCCAGGTCTCCGGTAGCCTCTGGAACTGCCGATCTGCGGCCAACAAGGCAGAGTTCATCTCAGCCTATGCCTCCCTCCAGTCCCTCGACTTCTTGGCACTGACGGAAACATGGATCACCACAGACAACACTGCTACTCCTACTGCTCTCTCTTCGTCTGCCCACGTGTTCTCGCACACCCCGAGAGCATCTGGTCAGCGGGGTGGTGGCACCGGGATCCTCATCTCTCCCAAGTGGTCATTCTCTCTTTCTCCCCTTACCCATCTGTCTATCGCCTCCTTTGAATTCCATGCTGTCACAGTTACCAGCCCTTTCAAGCTTAACATCCTTATCATTTATCGCCCTCCAGGTTCCCTCGGAGAGTTCATCAATGAGCTTGACGCCTTGATAAGCTCCTTTCCTGAGGACGGCTCACCTCTCACAGTTCTGGGCGACTTTAACCTCCCCACGTCTACCTTTGACTCATTCCTCTCTGCCTCCTTCTTTCCACTCCTCTCCTCTTTTGACCTCACCCTCTCACCTTCTCCCCCTACTCACAAGGCAGGAAATACGCTCAACCTCATCTTTCTAACCCTAACCCTAACCCTCCCTGCGGACCTGACATCCTTTCACTCCCTCCTCTCTACATTTTCCTCTTCTCTCTCTGCTGCTAAAGCCACTTTCTACCACTCTAAATTCCAAGCATCTGCCTCTAACCCTAGGAAGCTCTTTGCAACCTTCTCCTCCCTCCTGAATCCTCCCCCCCCTCTCTGCAGATGACTTCGTCAACCATTTTGAAAAGAAGGTCGACGACATCCGATCCTCGTTTGCTAAGTCAAACGACACCGCTGGTTCTGCTCACACTGCCCTACCCTGTGCTCTGACCTCTTTCTCCCCTCTCTCTCCAGATGAAATCTCGCGTCTTGTGACGGCCGGCCGCCCAACAACCTGCCCGCTTGACCCTATCCCCTCCTCTCTTCTCCAGACCATTTCCGGAGACCTTCTCCCTTACCTCACCTCGCTCATCAACTCATCCCTGACCGCTGGCTACGTCCCTTCCGTCTTCAAGAGAGCGAGAGTTGCACCCTTCTGAAAAAACCTACACTCGATCCCTCCGATGTCAACAACTACAGACCAGTATCCCTTCTTTCTTTTCTCTCCAAAACTCTTGAACGTGCCGTCCTTGGCCAGCTCTCCCGCTATCTCTCTCAGAATGACCTTCTTGATCCAAATCAGTCAGGTTTCAAGACTAGTCATTCAACTGAGACTGCTCTTCTCTGTATCACGGAGGCGCTCCGCACTGCTAAAGCTAACTCTCTCTCCTCTGCTCTCATCCTTCTAGACCTATCGGCTGCCTTCGATACTGTGAACCATCAGATCCTCCTCTCCACCCTCTCCGAGTTGGGCATCTCCGGCGCGGCCCACGCTTGGATTGCGTCCTACCTGACAGGTCGCTCCTACCAGGTGGCGTGGCGAGAATCCGTCTCCACACCACGTGCTCTCACCACTGGTGTCCCCCAGGGCTCTGTTCTAGGCCCTCTCCTATTCTCGTTATACACCAAGTCACTTGGCTCTGTCATAATCTCACATGGTCTCTCCTATCATTGCTATGCAGACGACACACAATTAATCTTCTCCTTTCCCCCTTCTGATGACCAGGTGGCGAATCGCATCTCTGCATGTCTGGCAGACATATCAGTGTGGATGACGGATCACCACCTCAAGCTGAACCTCGGCAAGACGGAGCTGCTCTTCCTCCCGGGGAAGGACTGCCCGTTCCATGATCTCGCCATCACGGTTGACAACTCCATTGTGTCCTCCTCCCAGAGCGCTAAGAACCTTGGCGTGATCCTGGACAACACCCTGTCGTTCTCAACTAACATCAAGGCGGTGGCCCGTTCCTGTAGGTTCATGCTCTACAACATCCGCAGAGTACGACCCTGCCTCACACAGGAAGTGGCGCAGGTCCTAATCCAGGTACTTGTCATCTCCCGTCTGGATTACTGCAACTCACTGTTGGCTGGGCTCCCTGCCTGTGCCATTAAACCCCTACAACTCATCCAGAACGCCGCAGCCCGTCTGGTGTTCAACCTTCCCAAGTTCTCTCACGTCACCCCGCTCCTCCGCTCTCTCCACTGGCTTCCAGTTGAAGCTCGCATCCGCTACAAGACCATGGTGCTTGCCTACGGAGCTGTGAGGGGAACGGCACCTCAGTACCTCCAGGCTCTGATCAGGCCCTACACCCAAACAAGGGCACTGCGTTCATCCACCTCTGGCCTGCTCGCCTCCCTACCACTGAGGAAGTACAGTTCCCGCTCAGCCCAGTCAAAACTGTTCGCTGCTCTGGCCCCCCAATGGTGGAACAAACTCCCTCACGACGCCAGGACAGCGGAGTCAATCACCACCTTCCGGAGACACCTGAAACCCCACCTCTTTAAGGAATACCTAGGATAGGATAAAGTAATCCCTCTCACCCCCCCCCCTTAAAAGATTTAGATGCACTACTGTTCCACTGGATGTCATAAGGTGAATGCACCGATTTGTAAGTCGCTCTGGATAAGAGCGTCTGCTAAATGACTTAAATGTAATGTAAATGATTTCTGCACAGACTCTGTCAGACCTGGGCCATGAAATTAAATTTCAGTAAGACAAACATTATGGTTGTTCAGACTCTGTTTTCAGATGTAAGAGAATAAATCCGTACTGCCCTGCCCACTTCACTGTTGCTCCAAGCAAAGGAAACTGCAGTTCTGAAATACATCAAAAAGCGTGAAGACTTCTGCCTGAAGCCCCTAAACGCCACAGCGTACATGTTGGACCCCAAGTATACTGGCAAGAGCATCCTGTCTGGTGCAGAGATCAACAAGGCCTATGGTGTCATCACTACTGTGTCTCGCCACCTTGGCCTGGATGAGGACAAGGTTCTTGGCAGTCTGGCGAAGTACACTTCCAAGCAAGGGCTTTGGGATGGAGATGCAATATGGCAGTCGTGCCAACATGTCTCCTCAGCCACCTAGTGGAAGGGACTTTGTGGATCTGAGGCTCTTTCCCCTGTTGCCTCCATCATCCTCCAAATCCCGCCTCAGAGCGCAACTGGTCCTTGTTTGGAAACACACACACACCAAAGCACGCAACACGCTGACCAATACAAGGGTTGAAAAATTGGTGGCCATCCGGGCAAATATGAGGCTTTTTGAGCCTGACAACGAGCCATCCTCAACAAGGTTGGAAAGTGACAGTGAAGATGAGGCCTCAGAGTCTGATGTTCAAGAGGTGGACATTGAGGAGGTCCAGGGAGAAGATGGAAGCCTGAGAGGAAGACAACCATGAGAACATCCCCTCTCTCTCTACTGTCCAGTTGGCTGGGGGGTCATGAGAACATCCCCTCTCTACTGTCCAGTTGGCTGGGGGAGTCATGAGAACATCCCCTCTCTCTCTACTGTCCAGTTGGCTGGGGGGGTCATGAGAACATCCCCTCTCTCTCTACTGTCCAGTTGGCTGGGGGGGTCATGAGAACATCCCCTCTCTCTCTACTGTCCAGTTGGCTGGGGGGCCATGAGAACATCCCTCTCTCTCTACTGTCCAGTTGGCTGGGGGTCATGAGAACATCCCTCTCTCTCTACTGTCCAGTTGGCTGGGGGGTCATGAGAACATCCCCTCTCTCTCTACTGTCCAGTTGGCTGGGGGGGCCATGAGAACATCCCCTCTCTCTCTACTGTCCAGTTGGCTGGGGGGTCATGAGAACATCCCCTCTCTCTCTACTGTCCAGTTGGCTGGGGGGGTCATGAGAACATCCCCTCTCTCTCTACTGTCCAGTTGGCTGGGGGGGCCATGAGAACATCCCCTCTCTCTCTACTGTCCAGTTGGCTGGGGGAGTCATGAGAACATCCCCTCTCTCTCTACTGTCCAGTTGGCTGGGGGAGCCATGAGAACATCCCCTCTACTGTCCAGTTGGCTGGGGGAGTCATGAGAACATCCCCTCTCTCTCTACTGTCCAGTTGGCTGGGGGAGCCATGAGAACATCCCCTCTACTGTCCAGTTGGCTGGGGGAGTCATGAGAACATCCCCTCTCTACTGTCCAGTTGGCTGGGGGAGTCATGAGAACATCCCCTCTCTCTCTACTGTCCAGTTGGCTGGGGGGGTCATGAGAACATCCCCTCTCTCTCTACTGTCCAGTTGGCTGGGGGAGTCATGAGAACATCCCCTCTCTACTGTCCAGTTGGCTGGGGGAGTCATGAGAAAGAACATCCCCTCTCTCTCTACTGTCCAGTTGGCTGGGGGGGTCATGAGAACATCCCCTCTCTCTCTACTGTCCAGTTGGCTGGGGGAGCCATGAGAACATCCCCTCTACTGTCCAGTTGGCTGGGGAGTCATGAGAACATCCCTCTCTCTCTACTGTCCAGTTGGGGGAGCCATGAGAACATCCCCTCTCTCTACTGTCCAGTTGGCTGGGGGAGTCCTGAGAACATCCCTCTCTACTGTCCAGTTGGCTGGGGGGGTCATGAGAACATCCCCTCTCTCTCTACTGTCCAGTTGGCTGGGGGAGTCATGAGAACATCCCCTCTCTACTGTCCAGTTGGCTGGGGGAGTCATGAGAACATCCCCTCTCTCTACTGTCCAGATGGCTGGGGAGTCATGAGAACATCCCCTCTCTCTACTGTCCAGTTGGCTGGGAGGCATGAGAACATCCCCTCTCTCTCTACTGTCCAGTTGGCTGGGGGAGCCATGAGAACATCCCCTCTCTCTCTACTGTCCAGTTGGCTGGGGGGTCATGAGAACATCCCCTCTCTACTGTCCAGTTGGCTGGGGGAGTCATGAGAACATCCCCTCTCTCTCTACTGTCCAGTTGGCTGGGGGGGTCATGAGAACATCCCCTCTCTACTGTCCAGTTGGCTGGGGGAGTCATGAGAACATCCCTCTCTCTCTACTGTCCAGTTGGCTGGGGGAGTCATGAGAACATCCCTCTCTCTCTACTGTCCAGTTGGCTGGGGGAGTCATGAGAACATCCCCTCTCTCTCTACTGTCCAGTTGGCTGGGGGGTCATGAGAACATCCTCTCTCTCTACTGTCCAGTTGGCTGGGGGAGTCATGAGAACATCCCTCTCTCTCTACTGTCCAGTTGGCTGGGGAGTCATGAGAACATCCCCCTCTCTACTGTCCAGTTGGCTGGGGGAGCCATGAGAACATCCCCTCTCTCTCTACTGTCCAGTTGGCTGGGGGAGTCATGAGAACATCCCCTCTCTACTGTCCAGTTGGCTGGGGGAGTCATGAGAACATCCCCTCTCTCTCTACTGTCCAGTTGGCTGGGGGAGTCATGAGAACATCCCCTCTCTCTCTACTGTCCAGTTGGCTGGGGGAGCCATGAGAACATCCCCTCTCTCTCTCTCTACTGTCCAGTTGGCTGGGGGGGTTATGAGAACATCCCCTCTCTCTCTACTGTCCAGTTGGCTGGGGGAGTCATGAGAACATCCCCTCTCTCTCTACTGTCCAGTTGGCTGGGGGAGTCATGAGAACATCCCCTCTCTACTGTCCAGTTGGCTGGGGGAGCCATGAGAACATCCCCTCTCTCTCTACTGTCCAGTTGGCTGGGAGAGTCATGAGAACATCCCCTCTCTACTGTCCAGTTGGCTGGGGGAGTCATGAGAACATCCCCTCTCTCTCTACTGTCCAGATGGCTGGGGGAGTCATGAGAACATCCCCTCTCTCTCTACTGTCCAGTTGGCTGGGGGAGCCATGAGAACATCCCCTCTCTCTCTACTGTCCAGTTGGCTGGGGGAGCCATGAGAACATCCCCTCTCTCTCTACTGTCCAGTTGGCTGGGGGGGTCATGAGAACATCCCCTCTCTCTCTACTGTCCAGTTGGCTGGGGGAGCCATGAGAACATCCCCTCTACTGTCCAGTTGGCTGGGGGAGTCATGAGAACATCCCCTCTCTCTCTACTGTCCAGTTGGCTGGGGGAGCCATGAGAACATCCCCTCTCTCTCTACTGTCCAGTTGGCTGGGGGAGTCATGAGAACATCCCCTCTCTACTGTCCAGTTGGCTGGGGGGGTCATGAGAACATCCCCTCTCTCTCTACTGTCCAGTTGGCTGGGGGAGTCATGAGAACATCCCCTCTCTACTGTCCAGTTGGCTGGGGGAGTCATGAGAACATCCCCTCTCTCTCTACTGTCCAGATGGCTGGGGGAGTCATGAGAACATCCCCTCTCTCTCTACTGTCCAGTTGGCTGGGGGAGGCATGAGAACATCCCCCTCTCTACTGTCCAGTTGGCTGGGGGAGTCATGAGAACATCCCCTCTCTCTCTACTGTCCAGTTGGCTGGGGGGGTCATGAGAACATCCCCTCTCTACTGTCCAGTTGGCTGGGGGAGTCATGAGAACATCCCCTCTCTCTCTACTGTCCAGTTGGCTGGGGGGTCATGAGAACATCCCCTCTCTCTCTACTGTCCAGTTGGCTGGGGGAGTCATGAGAACATCCCCTCTCTCTCTACTGTCCAGTTGGCTGGGGGAGACATGAGAACATCCCCTCTCTCTCTACTGTCCAGTTGGCTGGGGGAGCCATGAGAACATCCCCTCTCTCTCTACTGTCCAGTTGGCTGGGGGGTCATGAGAACATCCCCTCTCTCTCTACTGTCCAGTTGGCTGGGGGGGTCATGAGAACATCCCCTCTCTCTCTACTGTCCAGTTGGCTGGGGGAGTCATGAGAACATCCCCTCTCTCTCTACTGTCCAGTTGGCTGGGAGAGTCATGAGAACATCCCCTCTCTCTCTACTGTCCAGTTGGCTGGGGGAGTCATGAGAACATCCCCTCTCTCTCTACTGTCCAGTTGGCTGGGGGAGTCATGAGAACATCCCCTCTCTCTCTACTGTCCAGTTGGCTGGGGGAGCCATGAGAACATCCCCTCTCTCTCTACTGTCCAGTTGGCTGGGGGGGTCATGAGAACATCCCCTCTCTCTACTGTCCAGTTGGCTGGGGGAGTCATGAGAACATCCCCTCTCTCTCTACTGTCCAGTTGGCTGGGGGAGTCATGAGAACATCCCCTCTCTACTGTCCAGTTGGCTGGGGGAGCCATGAGAACATCCCCTCTCTCTCTACTGTCCAGTTGGCTGGGGGAGTCATGAGAACATCCCCTCTCTACTGTCCAGTTGGCTGGGGGAGTCATGAGAACATCCCCTCTCTCTCTACTGTCCAGTTGGCTGGGGGAGTCATGAGAACATCCCCTCTCTCTCTACTGTCCAGTTGGCTGGGGGAGCCATGAGAACATCCCCTCTCTCTCTCTCTACTGTCCAGTTGGCTGGGGGGGTCATGAGAACATCCCCTCTCTCTCTACTGTCCAGTTGGCTGGGGGAGTCATGAGAACAGTCCCCTCTCTCTCTACTGTCCAGTTGGCTGGGGGAGTCATGAGAACATCCCCTCTCTCTCTACTGTCCAGTTGGCTGGGGGGTCATGAGAACATCCCCTCTCTACTGTCCAGTTGGCTGGGGGAGTCATGAGAACATCCCCTCTCTACTGTCCAGTTGGCTGGGGCAGTCATGAGAACATCCCCTCTCTCTCTACTGTCCAGTTGGCTGGGGGAGTCATGAGAACATCCCCTCTCTCTCTCTACTGTCCAGTTGGCTGGGGGAGTCATGAGAACATCCCCTCTCTACTGTCCAGTTGGCTGGGGGAGTCATGAGAACATCCCCTCTCTCTCTACTGTCCAGTTGGCTGGGGAGTCATGAGAACATCCCTCTCTCTCTACTGTCCAGTTGGCTGGGGGAGTCATGAGAACATCCCCTCTCTCTCTACTGTCCAGTTGGCTGGGGGAGTCATGAGAACATACTATTAGTGGAGTCCCTAGCAGCAACAACAGTAGTTCCTCCCTACTGTCAGTACAGGGGAGGAGAAAGATCTAGCCACAAACCCGAGCACACTGCTACACAACTCAGTACAGTACAGGAGAGAGATCTAGCCACAAACCCGAGCACACTGCTACACAACTCAGTACAGGAGAGAGATCTAGCCACAAACCCGAGCACACTGCTACACAACTCAGTACAGGAGAGGAGAGAGATCTAGTCACAAACCCGAGCACACTGCTACACAACTCAGTACAGGAGAGAGATCTAGTCACAAACCCGAGCACACTGCTACACAACTCAGTACAGTACAGGAGAGAGATCTAGTCACAAACCCGAGCACACTGCTGCTCAACCAAGACCGCTAAAGTTATGGAGATAAAAAATGAAGTCATCAAATCTAATTGTGTTTGTCACATGCGTTGTAAACAACAGTGGAAGTCTTACTCACTGGCCCTTCACAACAACAGGACTAACAGTGGAAGTCTTACTCACTGGCCCTTCACAACAACAGGACTAACAGTGGAAGTCTTACTCACTGGCCCTTCACAACAACAGGACTAACAGTGGAAGTCTTACTCACTGGCCCTTCGCAACAACAGGACTAACAGTGGAAGTCTTACTCACTGGCCCTTCGCAACAACAGGACTAACAGTGGAAGTCTTACTCACTGGCCCTTCACAACAACAGGACTAACAGTGGAAGTCTTACTCACTGGCCCTTCACAACAACAGGACTAACAGTGGAAGTCTTACTCACTGGCCCTTCACAACAACAGGACTAACAGTGGAAGTCTTACTCACAAGCCCTTCGCAACAACGCAGAGAGACAAATAGAAGTCCACACAAAACAGAACATCAAAAGACAAGGACAGAACTATATACATGAGGTAGATATGTTCCTATAGGTAGGGGTAAAGTGACTAGGCAACAGGAGAGAAACAGTTACAAGGACAGAACTATATACATGAGGTAGATATGTTCCTATAGGTAGGGGTAAAGTGACTAGTCAACAGGAGAGATATACAGTTACAAGGAAATAACTATATACATGAGGTAGATATGTTCCTATAGGTAGGGGTAAAGTGACTAGTCAACAGGAGAGATATACAGTTACAAGGACAGAACTATATACATGAGGTAGATATGTTCCTATAGGTAGGGGTAAAGTGACTAGGCAACAGGAGAGATATACAGTTATTATACAGCGATTGGTGCAAAAAGGGTCAATGAAAATATTCCAGGTAAGCTATTGGTTAACTATTTAACTAATTATTTAGCAGTCTAATAGCTTGGAGGCAGAAGCTGTTCAGGGTCCTGTTGGTTCCAGACTGGTGCATCTTGGGGGAAGGGCCGTTGTCGTGTCCTCTTCACCACTGTGTTGATCTGTGTGGACCATGATAGGTCCTTAGTGATGTGGACACCGAGGGACTTGAAACTCTCGACCCGCTCCACTACAGCCCTGTCAATGTGGATGGGGGGGGGTACTCAGCCCTCCGTTTCATGTAGTCATGGAGCTAAAGCTATAGTCGTGGAGCTAAAGCTATAGTCGTGGAGCTGTAGTCGTGGAGCTAAAGCTGTAGTCGTGGAGCTAAAGCTGTAGTCGTGGAGCTAAAGCTGTAGTCGTGGAGCTAAAGCTGTAGTCGTGGAGCTAAAGCTATAGTCGTAAAGCTGTAGTCGTGGAGCTAAAGCTGTAGTCGTGGAGCTGTAGTCGTGGAGCTAAAGCTGTAGTCGTGGAGCTGTAGTCGTGGAGCTAAAGCTGCAGTCGTGGAGCTAAAGCTGTAGTCGTGGAGCTAAAGCTGTAGTCGTGGAGCTAAAGCTGTAGTCGTGGAGCTAAAGCTGTAGTCGTGGAGCTGGAGCTGTAGTCGTGGAGGAGCTGTAGTCGTGGAGCTGTAGTCGTGGAGCTAAAGCTGTAGTCGTGGTGCTGTAGTCGTGGAGCTAAAGCTGTAGTCGTGGTGCTGTAGTCGTGGAGCTAAAGCTATAGTCGTGGAGCTGGAGCTGTAGTCGTGGAGCTGTAGTCGTGGAGCTGTAGTCGTAAAGCTGGAGTCGTGGAGCTAAAGCTGTAGTCGTGGAGCTAAAGCTGTAGTTGTAGTCGTGGTGCTGTAGTCGTGGAGCTAAACCTGTAGTCGTGGAACTAAAGCTGTAGTCGTGGAGCTAAAGCTGTAGTCGTGGTGCTGTAGTCGTGGAGCTAAAGCTATAGTCGTGGAGCTGGAGCTGTAGTCGTGGAGCTGTAGTCGTGGAGCTGTAGTCGTAAAGCTGTAGTCGTGGAGCTAAAGCTGTAGTCGCGGTGCTGTAGTCGTGGAGCTAAAGCTGTAGTCGTGGAGCTAAAGCTGTAGTCGTGGAGCTAAAGCTGTAGTCGTGGTGCTAAAGCTGTAGTCGTGGTGCTAAAGCTGTAGTCGTGGTGCTGTAGTCGTGGAGCTAAAGCTATAGTCGTGGAGCTGGAGCTGTAGTCGTGGAGCTATAGTCGTGGAGCTGTAGTCGTGGTGCTGTAGTCGTGGAGCTAAAGCTGTAGTCGTGGTGCTGTAGTCGTGGAGCTAAAGCTGTAGTCGTGGTGCTGTAGTCGTGGAGCTAAAGCTGTAGTCGTGGAGCTAAAGCTGTAGTCGTGGAGCTAAAGCTGTAGTCGTGGAGCTGTAGTCGTAAAGCTGTAGTCGTGGAGCTAAAGCTGTAGTCGTGGTGCTGTAGTCGTGGAGCTGTAGTCGTGGAGCTAAAGCTATAGTCGTGGAGCTGGAGCTGTAGTCGTGGAGCTGTAGTCGTAAAGCTGTAGTCGTGGAGCTAAAGCTGTAGTCGTGGAGCTAAAGCTGTAGTCGTGGTGCTGTAGTCGTCGAGCTGTAGTCGTGGAGCTAAAGCTATAGTCGTGGAGCTAAAGCTGTAGTCGTGGAGCTAAAGCTGTAGTCGTGGAGCTAAAGCTGTAGTCATGGAGCTAAAGCTGTAGTCGTGGTGCTGTAGTCGTGGAGCTAAATCTGTAGTCGTGGAGCTAAAGCTGTAGTCATGGAGCTAAAGCTGTAGTCATGGAGCTAAAGCTGTAGTCGTGGTGCTGTAGTCGTGGAGCTAAATCTGTAGTCGTGGAGCTAAAGCTGTAGTCATGGAGCTAAAGCTGTAGTCATGGAGCTAAAGCTGTAGTCGTGGTGCTGTAGTCGTGGAGCTAAATCTGTAGTCGTGGAGCTAAATCTGTAGTCGTGGAGCTAAAGCTGTAGTCATGGAGCTAAATCTGCAGTCGTGGAGCTAAAGCTGTAGTCATGGAGCTCATACAGACAGACAGGGACAGCTAACAGGAGAGTAACTGCAGCAGGGAACACGACAGACGGAGAGAGACGGGCCGTAGCACTAGCAGGCTTCCAGCCCACAGCCCTCTGACTGACAGGATAAGGGCTCTTTGTTTTGAGAAAAACAAAATGGCCCCCGCTGCCTGTCTGAACCCCAGTCAACGACACAGAGCAGTTTGTTTTACAATTCAACAAGTCTACATTTTCATGGTTTTGCTGCTGAACTGTCTAGGGAGGGAAACATTACCCTGGTTTCCACGTTACAAGGTTTTGTGACAAAGGTTGCTTGTTTTCCTGTGTCCCTCACCCCTAAGCCCGAGGGCCCAGGTCTACCCTGACTGACTAACACCATAATAGAAACCAGAGAGAGAGAACTAGGTGCAGCCCAGCCCCAGAATGAAGGGTCAGGTTGCAGCTCACACACATACAAGGATGCAGGGTATTGCCACGTCAACACACACAGGGCACACATGATACAACATCCCTAGATGTCTGTCACCATTGTTTCATTCACACCTTTACTCCACACACATACAGAGACGCATACAAAGCTCTCCCTCACCTTCCATTTGGCAAATCTGACTGTTTTGCGAGCACAGACTGTGGAATGTGTTCCGGGATTTATCTGATGGTATTGACGAGTTTACCACATCAGTCACCAGTTTCATTAATAAGTGCATCGACAGTGCCATCCCCACAGTGACCGTACGTACATTTCCAAACCAGAAAGCCATGGATTACAGGCAACATCCGCACTGAGCTAAAGGCTAGAGCTGCCGCTTCCAAGGACGGGACACTAACCAGGACGCTAATAAAAGAAACCTGCTATGCCATCAAGCAGGCAAAGCACCCATACAGGACTAAGATCAAATCCTACCACACCAGCTCTGACGCTCGTCGGATGTGGCAGGGCTTGCAAACTATCACAGATTACATTGGGAAATCGAGCCGCGAGCTGTCTAGTGATGCAAGCCCAGCAGATGAGCTAAATGACTTCTATGCTCACTTCGAGGAAATCAACACTGAACCAAGCGTGAGAGCACCAGCTGTTCCGGACGACTGTGATCTCACTCTCTGTAGCTAATGTGAGTAAGACCTTTAAACATGTTAACATTAACAAGACCGCGGGGCCAGAGATTACCAGGACGCATACAAGAGCATGCACTGATCAGATGGCAAGTCTCGTCACTGACATTTTCAACCCGTCCCCGACTCAGTCTGTAATACCAACATGTTTCAAGCAGACCACCATCCCTGTGCCCAAGAACACCAAGATAACTTGTCTAGCACTGTTTATTCTGAGTTATATGTACATCTACCTCAATTACCTCGTACCCTTGCACATCGACTCAGCACTCGTACCTCTTGTACACTGAGTGTACAAAACATTAGGAACACATTCCTAATATCGAGTTGCATTCCCTTTTGCCCCCCAGAACAGCCTCAATTCGTTAGGAAATGGACTCTACAAGGTGTTGAAGGCGTTCCACAGGGATGCTGGCCCATGTTGATGCCAACGCTTCCCACAGTTGTGTCCAGTTGGCTGGATGTCCTTTTGGTGGTGGACCATTCTTGATACACACAGGAAAACTGTTGAGCGTGAAAACCCCAGCAGCGTTACAGTTCTTGACACACTCAAACCGGTGCGCCTGGCACCTACTACTAATACCCGGATCAAAAGGCAATCTGTTGTCTTGACATCAATAAGGGGTCATAGCTTTCTCCTGGATTCACCTGGTCAGTCTGTCAAATCAAATATTTTTTTTCGTCACATGCACCGAATACAACAAGTGTAGACCTTGTCGTGAAAATGCTTGCTTACAAGCCCTTAACCAACAGTGTACAAAACAAATGGAGGTGGGGGGGTCAATGTAAATAGTCCGGTGGCCATTTTATTAATTGTTCAGCAGTCTTATGGCTTGTGGGTAGAAGCTGTTTAGAAACCTCTTGGACCTAGACTTGGCGCTCCAGTACCGCTTGCCGTGCGGTAGCAGAGAGAACAGTCTATGACTTGGATGTCTGGAGTCTCTGACAATTTTTTGGTCTTTCCTCTGACACTGCCTGGTATAGAGGTCCTGGATGGCAGGAAGCTTGGCCCCAGTGATGTGCTGGGCCGTACGCACTACCCTCTGTCATGGAAAGAGCAGATGTTCCTAATGTTTTGATCACTCTGTGCTATATGTTATCGTCACTCGTTGTGTATCTATTATTAGCCCTGTTGTGAGGAATAAAACACAGTTAGTTAGTCCTGTTGTGAGGAATAAAACACAGTTAGTTAGTCCTGTTGTGAGGAATAAAACACAGTTAGTTAGTCCTGTTGTGAGGAATAAAACACAGTTAGTTAGTCCTGTTGTGAGGAATAAAACACATTTAGTTAGTCCTGTTGTGAGGAATAAAACACAGTTAGTCCTGTTGTGAGGAATAAAACACAGTTAGTCCTGTTGTGAGGAATAAAACAGTTAGTCCTGTTGTGAGGAATAAAACACATTTAGTTAGTCCTGTTGTGACAAATAAAACACAGTTAGTTAGTCCTGTTGTGAGGAATAAAACAGTTAGTCCTGTTGTGAGGAATAAAACCCATTTAGTTAGTCCTGTTGTGAGGAATAAAACACATTTTGAATTGAGAGCCACAGTCACAGAATGAGGGTTCGTCTAGCACGCACACACACACACACACACACACACACACACGGTAATGCCACATCAATCACAGTAATGAAAATATACCCAAGGCAGTAACACAACACATGTTCAGGTCCAGCAGCAGAGTGGAGTTGACATCATTACCCAGAATGAACCTGGGTATCTGAAGAACTACATACTTGGTGCTGGTATATGGTATCGATACAACATCCCTAGACGTTGCCCTCTGTCGGCCAATGAGGCGTTAAACTACTAATCTGGAAGCTGTAATAACTCGAATAAGAGATAACCCTCGCTAACACGTAAAGTCGCCCCCCAGCCAGCCTACCTGTCTGTCTGACCGCCCCCCAGCCTACCTGTCTGTCTGACCGCCCCCCAGCCTACCTGTCTGTGGTGACGGAGTGCTGTCATTGTTTGGTCTGTCTTACGGAGGGATCCTATTTAACACATTCCCAGGTCGTAGGCGGTATACCATATAGCGGGGTATTTGGAAAAAGCCACGGGAATGGTTATTCCAATACATTTTAATATTTGTAGATAATCTTAATCATTTTAAATAATGAAAAAGTATTGTAGAAAAGTTGAGCCAGTCACGTGTTTGTTTGTAAAGCGAGCTGGCCAATCAGTAGCCTTCTATATCGACTAATGAGTCTCTGTTATTGTAATTAGAGGGTCTATGTGATTGGGCTATTAGTTTGGTATTTTTGGTTGTTGTTGAATTCTGCTCGATGGCCTTTTCTTATGCTTTTAGCACCCCCTTGTGTGCTCTGCCGGTATTACCGCAAATCCCGGTATGAGAAAAATCAGGATACCGCCCAAGATTACCAGGCTGTTAACGAGCACTAGAGGAAACGGAAGGAAGAGGATGGCCCCATTCACATCGACGGGGTTCTGCTCTGCCTAACACCATGGTACGTAAAAATTAAAATAAAAACTATTCCTTTGTTATTTGAAGATCACGACTTCTCACTACGTGTCGTTATCTCGAGATCATCCAAAAGTACCACACGTCATTTCATTTGTTCAGATGTACGATAACCACCTCATCAAGGAGCCCAGTGGCTACATTGATCTGATAACCACCTCATCAAGGAGCCCAGTGGCTACATTGATCTGATAACCACCTCATCAAGGAGCCCAGTGGCTACATTGATCTGATAACCACCTCATCAAGGGGCCCTGTGGCTACATTGATCTGATAACCACCTCATCAAGGAGCCCTGTGGTTACATTGATCTGATAACCACCTCATCAAGGGGCCCTGTGGCTACATTGATCTGATAACCACCTCATCAAGGAGCCCCTGTGGCTACATTGATCTGATAACCACCTCATCAAGGAGCCCCTGTGGCTACATTGATCTGATAACCACCTCATCAGGGAGCCCCTGTGGCTACATTGATCTGATAACCACCTCATCAAGGAGCCCAGTAGCTACATTGATCTGATAACCACCTCATCAAGGAGCCCCTGTGGCTACATTGATCTGATAACCACCTCATCAAGGAGCCCAGTGGCTACATTGATCTGATAACCACCTCATCAGGGAGCCCCTGTGGCTACATTGATCTGATAACCACCTCATCAAGGAGCCCCTGTGGCTACATTGATCTGATAACCACCTCATCAAGGAGCCCTGTGGTTACATTGATCTGATAACCACCTCATCAAGGAGCCCTGTGGCTACATTGATCTGATAACCACCTCATCAAGGAGCCCTGTGGTTACATTGATCTGATAACCACCTCATCAAGGGGCCCTGTGGCTACATTGATCTGATAACCACCTCATCAAGGAGCCCTGTGGTTACATTGATCTGATAACCACCTCATCAAGGAGCCCAGTGGCTACATTGATCTGATAACCACCTCATCAAGGAGCCCAGTGGCTACATTGATCTGATAACCACCTCATCAAGGAGCCCAGTGGCTACATTGATCTGATAACCACCTCATCAAGGAGCCCAGTGGTTACATTGATCTGATAACCACCTCATCAAGGAGCCCAGTGGTTACATTGATCTGATAACCACCTCATCAAGGAGCCCTGTGGCTACATTGATCTGATAACCACCTCATCAAGGAGCCCAGTGGCTACATTGATCTGATAACCACCTCATCAAGGAGCCCAGTGGTTACATTGATCTGATAACCACCTCATCAAGGAGCCCAGTGGTTACATTGATCTGATAACCACCTCATCAAGGAGCCCTGTGGCTACATTGATCTGATAACCACCTCATCAAGGAGCCCTGTGGCTACATTGATCTGATAACCACCTCATCAAGGAGCCCAGTGGTTACATTGATCTGATAACCACCTCATCAAGGAGCCCAGTGGTTACATTGATCTGATAACCACCTCATCAAGGAGCCCTGTGGCTACATTGATCTGATAACCACCTCATCAAGGAGCCCTGTGGCTACATTGATCTGATAACCACCTCATCAAGGAGCCCAGTGGTTACATTGATCTGATAACCACCTCATCAAGGAGCCCAGTGGCTACATTGATCTGATAACCACCTCATCAAGGAGCCCTGTGGCTACATTGATCTGATAACCACCTCATCAAGGAGCCCAGTGGCTACATTGATCTGATAACCACCTCATCAAGGAGCCCAGTGGCTACATTGATCTGATAACCACCTCATCAAGGAGCCCAGTGGCTACATTGATCTGATAACCACCTCATCAAGGAGCCCTGTGGCTACATTGATCTGATAACCACCTCATCAAGGGGCCCTGTGGCTACATTGATCTGATAACCACCTCATCAAGGAGCCCAGTGGTTACATTGATCTGATAACCACCTCATCAAGGAGCCCTGTGGTTACATTGATCTGATAACCACCTCATCAAGGAGCCCTGTGGCTACATTGATCTGATAACCACCTCATCAAGGAGCCCTGTGGCTACATTGATCTGATAACCACCTCATCAAGGAGCCCAGTGGCTACATTGATCTGATAACCACCTCATCAAGGAGCCCAGTGGCTACATTGATCTGATAACCACCTCATCAAGGAGCCCAGTGGCTACATTGATCTGATAACCACCTCATCAAGGAGCCCTGTGGCTACATTGATCTGATAACCACCTCATCAAGGAGCCCTGTGGTTACATTGATCTGATAACCACCTCATCAAGGAGCCCAGTGGCTACATTGATCTGATAACCACCACATCAAGGAGCCCAGTGGTTACATTGATCTGATAACCACCTCATCAAGGAGCCCTGTGGCTACATTGATCTGATAACCACCTCATCAAGGAGCCCAGTGGCTACATTGATCTGATAACCACCTCATCAAGGAGCCCTGTGGCTACATTGATCTGATAACCACCTCATCAAGGAGCCCTGTGGTTACATTGATCTGATATCCACCTCATCAGGGAGCCCTGATCACAATGCACTGATAACCACCTCATCAAGGAGCCCTGTGATCACAATGCACTGATAACCACCTCATCAAGGAGCCCTGTGGCTACATTGATCTGATAACCACCTCATCAAGGAGCCCTGTGGCTACATTGATCTGATAACCACCTCATCAAGGACTCGTAGGGCATTTTAGCCAGCAGCATCCTGATTTATCAGCCTCCGGGGCTTCTACTGAATCTGATCAGCCTGTCAGGAACGGAGCTCACCCACTCTGTACATGTGAATATCTATAAAACAAGGAGTGTTCCTTTATGCACGCTAACAACCAGCATAGATAGCTAATATGACTACCTAACTAAAACTAGCTCACTCACAAGACTAGCTGCGTTGTTGCTTGCATGCGATTGGCTGTGGGTCTTAGGAGTGTCACACCCCCTGGGAGACAGTGCTGCCTGTCAGGTATTGTTCAGGGCTTAAATGCCCCACAAGGGCTCAGATGCCCCCAAGAGCTCTTAGTTCAAGGTAAGGGACATTTAGCTTGCTAACATTCTTACTTATAAATTGATAAGGAGCTCGCAACACAAATGAAAGCATGATGTTAGCATGAAATGTACCATCACTTAGTGTCGTAATCCATGAAAACATATGTGCTGATCCACGTTGAGGTCTGCTGCCTCAGCCTTACTGTCAATCTATCATCAATACGGGATCTCCAATTTACAGAGTTGCTCCTGATCTCCACAAAGGCAGCGAGATGGGGAGCGAGAGGAGGGGAGGAGAGGGGAGAGGAGGGGAGGAGACGACAAGCAGGGGAGGAGAGGGCAGAGGAGGGGAGGAGACGACAAGCAGGGGAGGAGGAGGAGACGACAAGCAGGGGAGGAGGAGGAGACGACAAGCAGGGGAGGAGGAGGAGACGACAAGGAGGGGGAGGAGGAGGAGACGACAAGCAGGGGGAGGAGGAGACGACAAGCAGGGGAGGAGGAGGAGACGACAAGCAGGGGAGGAGGAGGAGACGACAAGCAGGGGAGGAGGAGGAGACGACAAGCAGGGGAGGAGGAGGAGACGACAAGCAGGGGAGGAGGAGGAGACGACAAGCAGGGGAGGAGGAGGAGACGACAAGCAGGGGAGGAGGAGGAGACGACAAGCAGGGGACGACAAGCAGGGGACGACATGTGCTCCAATCACAGGCATGGTACATGAGGCATGAGCCAACCTCCCGCCAGCTCCACAGCCCAGCCATGTGCTCCAATCACAGGCATGGTACATGAGGCATGAGCCATGCCAACCTCCCGGCAGCGTAATCTCTCTCAGGCATCCAGGATTACTAATGTTTCCAACTAACTACTGTTCAGGGCTGGTGGCACAGCCCGCACGTGGGCCCTCTGACAACAGTGGACATCTGCTAAACCCTATGAAGTTGAATACCTTTGGAAACATTGACATTCCTGCAGCGATGGTAACATTCCAATAAGATGCTAGAGTGTGTGGAGAAAACTAACGTCATCGGCAGATATCTGTCACTGTGTTTACTTACAGCTGTGCAGCAAACAGCCGGCTCATCTTGGCCACGTGTTGGTTGTCACAGTCTTGGTCATCATTGTCCTGTTGGTCCTGTCCTGTGCTGTGGCTGAGACTGTGCTTCCTCTTGCCGGGGCTGATGGGAGGAGGACCTGTCCGGTGACTATGGTTGGTGCCGCCAGATGATGACAGGGACATGGACTGGTGCATCCTGGGGTCACCTCGCAGGGCTGCCTCGCCTGGAGATATAGATATATATATATATAGATATATAGATATAGATATATAGATATAGATATATAGATATAGATATATAGATATATATATAGATATATATATATATATATATATATATATAGAGAGAGAGATATATAGAGAGAGACAGAGAGAGATATAGATATAGATATAGAGAGATATAGATATAGAGAGATATAGATATAGAGAGATATAGATATATAGAGATATAGATATATAGAGATATAGATATAGATATAGAGAGATATAGATATGATATAGATATAGAGAGATATAGAGAGATATATATAGATAGAGAGATATAGATATAGAGAGATATAGAGATAGAGAGGATAGAGAGAAAGAGAGACAGGAGAGAAAGAGAGACAGAGGAGAGAAAGAGAGAGACAGAGGAGAGAAAGAGAGACAGAGGAGAGAAAGAGAGAGAGACAGAGGAGAGAAAGAGAGAGAGACAGAGAGACAGACAACATTTAGAATCTTGTTCTCAAATTTTGGAGTTTATCTCCAACATTAAAACATAGCTGTCCTCACTGCCTAAGACTGACCTTCTCCAGAGACATGCCCAGTACATCCCACACAATCACAGCAAGGAAAACCCCTCTACAACAACACTACAACCGCTCAGAGAAACAAACACCGGAATTTAAACTGTGCAAACTCTTCCAATTCAACCTAATTCCACGTGTGATTCCAGGAATATGGTTGAACCAAGTGACCGATGCGGTCAGACAGTAAAAAGTGATTCTCTAATTTCTCATTTTTCTACAGCACCGATGGAATATTTCAGCCAGATTACAGATCAGTACTTCACTACGGTGTTACAAACACCACACAGATTATGTTTTATTGCCTTGTATAGCATCAAAACGTCCGGGAAACATTGTAAAAAATCAACACTTTGCTGAATGTTGAATGGCCTGGTAGGTCTGCAGGAAAACTGGGTTTGAAAGGTTTGAAAACATGTTAAAATACATGTTGTATGCTGTTCCTTCTTGGTCCCAGAAAATAGCAAAGCATATCAGAGAGTTCAGTGTGTGTGTGTGTGTGTGTGTGTAGGAGAGGTGGGGGGGGGGCGACAGGAAAAGTACTACTGGCAATATGTATGCATGGGGACTTTCCACTATTAGAGAGTTTAGCCCACTCACTCAACTCTGGGAAGCATTTTACTGAGCAGAGTTTACGTGCCATGTGAAACATTTCAAAGCAGATCATCACAACACACACACAATGTCCATGAACAACGCACAGCATTGTTCACCTAACCAATTCACAGTAGTCACACTGTTAAACAAGGCCTGGGGGGGGGGGGGTCATACAACTCAATGCAACGTATTGTTCACAGAAATAAAATAAAAAACGAAATACCAGGAAAAACAATCCAGTCCTTTCTTATTGGGGAACAATTGAAACAACAAGTATTGAAATGGAACTCCGAGCATTTAGAATGTCTAGAATGTGCAGAGAGAGGGAGCCTTCAAAACAAGCGTGAAATGGAACTAAGAGCATTTAGAATGTCTAGAATGTGCAGAGAGAGGGAGCCTTCAAAACAAGCGTGAAATGGAACTAAGAGCATTTAGAATGTCTAGAATGTGCAGAGAGAGGGAGCCTTCTAAACAAGCGTGAAATGGAACTAAGAGCATTTAGAATGTCTAGAATGTGCAGAGAGGGAGCCTTCTAAACAAGCGTGAAATGGAACTAAGAGCATTTAGAATGTCTAGAATGTGCAGAGAGAGGGAGCCTTCTAAACAAGCGTGAAATGGAACTCAGAGCATTTAGAATGTCTAGAATGTGCAGAGAGGGAGCCTTCTAAACAAGCGTGAAATGGAACTCAGAGCATTTAGAATGTCTAGAATGTGCAGAGGGAGCCTTCTAAACAAGCGTGAAATGGAACTCAGAGCATTTAGAATGTCTAGAATGTGCAGAGGGAGCCTTCTAAACAAGCGTGAAATGGAACTCAGAGCATTTAGAATGTCTAGAATGTGCAGAGAGGGAGCCTTCTAAACAAGCGTGAAATGGAACTAAGAGCATTTAGAATGTCTAGAATGTGCAGAGAGAGGGAGCCTTCTAAACAAGCGTGAAATGGAACTCAGAGCATTTAGAATGTCTAGAATGTGAAGAGAGAGGGAGCCTTCTAAACAAGCGTGAAATGGAACTAAGAGCATTTAGAATGTCTAGAATGTGCAGAGAGGGAGCCTTCTAAACAAGCGGCCCATTTTCCTGACTGGCGTGTTTCTGCTCGTCTGAGAGAGCTCCATGGCAACGGAGGTGACATCATTGTTTTTGGCAGGAGGGGGGAAGAGAGAGAGCGAGAGAGCGAGAGAGAGAAAAATTGAGAAGAGAGCGAGAGGAAGAGGTAATTAAGAGAATAGTTTAGTGGGCCGGCCTGACTTTAACCAGCCACTAACAGCGCAGCCTACAAGCTACAGCCTATAATTTTTTTTAAATATTTTTTTAAATTTGAAGTCAGTTAATTAAGAACAAATTCTTATTTTCAATGACGGCCTAGGAACAGTGGGTTAACTGCCTGTTCAGGGGCAGAACGACAGATTTGTACCTTGTCAGCTCGGGGATTCGAACTTGCAACCTTTCGGTTACTAGTCCAACGCTCTAACCACCTGGCTATGAGCTACAAATTACAGCCTATAAGCTACAAAACAATGAGTACAAATGTCAACAATGTACACTGAAACGGGACTTCATAAACGTTTATTCACAGGACGACAAGTAGAGATGTAACGATTCACCAATATGCCTAGATAAGAGTGCATTGGTCCTCAGAACCCAATCGACCGCTCAGAAAACCGGTTCAATCCGATTCAAAATGTAACAAACTGATCCAAATGTAGCAAGACGGTTTAGATCATATCGACCATTCTACCCGGTCCGACACCCGGTCCGACACCGACACCCGGTCCGACACCCGGTCCGACACCCCGGTCCGACACCCCGGTCCGACACCCCGGTCCGACACCCCGGTCCGACACCCGGTCCGACACCCGGTCCGACACCCGGTCCGACACCCGGTCAAATCAAATGTTATGTCACATGCTCCGAACACAGTGAAATGAAACTTACCCTTAACCAACAACGCAACAAGTGTTAAGAAAGTCTATACTAAATAAAAAACTGAACAATAAATGAAAATAGAAAAATAACAATTACAGAGCAACAATATAATAACAGAAACAAGGATGTAATATATACTGAACCAGTCAAAAGGCTTCGCCTAGATAGAGAGAGATATAGAGAGAGATGTGGGCACAGGTTAGTTGATGTAATATATACAGAACCAGTCAAAAGGCCTCGCCTGGATAGAGAGAGATATAGAGAGAGATGTGGGCACAGGTTAGTTGATGTAATATATACAGAACCAGTCAAAAGGCCTCGCCTGGATAGAGAGAGATATAGAGAGAGATGTGGGCACAGGTTAGTTGATGTAATATATACAGAACCAGTCAAAAGGCCTCGCCTGGATAGAGAGAGATATAGAGAGAGATGTGGGCACAGGTTAGTTGATGTAATATATACAGAACCAGTCAAAAGGCCTCGCCTGGATAGAGAGAGATATAGAGAGAGATGTGGGCACAGGTTAGTTGATGTAATATATACAGAACCAGTCAAAGGCCTCGCCTGGATAGAGAGAGATATAGAGAGAGATGTGGGCACAGGTTAGTTGATGTAATATATACAGAACCAGTCAAAAGGCCTCGCCTGGATAGAGAGAGATATAGAGAGAGATGTGGGCACAGGTTAGTTGATGTAATATATACAGAACCAGTCAAAAGGCCTCGCCTGGATAGAGAGAGATATAGAGAGAGATGTGGGCACAGGTTAGTTGATGTAATATATACAGAACCAGTCAAAAGGCCTCGCCTGGATAGAGAGAGATATAGAGAGAGATGTGGGCACAGGTTAGTTGATGTAATATATACAGAACCAGTCAAAAGGCCTCGCCTGGATAGAGAGAGATATAGAGAGAGATGTGGGCACAGGTTAGTTGATGTAATATATACAGAACCAGTCAAAAGGCCTCGCCTGGATAGAGAGAGATATAGAGAGAGATGTGGGCACAGGTTAGTTGATGTAATATATACAGAACCAGTCAAAAGGCCTCGCCTGGATAGAGAGAGATATAGAGAGAGATGTGGGCACAGGTTAGTTGATGTAATATATACTGAACCAGTCAAAAGGCCTCGCCTGGATAGAGAGAGATATAGAGAGAGATGTGGGCACAGGTTAGTTGATGTAATATATACAGAACCAGTCAAAAGGCCTCGCCTGGATAGAGAGAGATATAGAGAGAGATGTGGGCACAGGTTAGTTGATGTAATATATACAGAACCAGTCAAAAGGCCTCGCCTGGATAGAGAGAGATATAGAGAGAGATGTGGGCACAGGTTAGTTGATGTAATATATACAGAACCAGTCAAAAGGCCTCGCCTGGATAGAGAGAGATATAGAGAGAGATGTGGGCACAGGTTAGTTGATGTAATATATACAGAACCAGTCAAAAGGCCTCGCCTGGATAGAGAGAGATATAGAGAGAGATGTGGGCACAGGTTAGTTGATGTAATATATACTGAACCAGTCAAAAGGCCTCGCCTGGATAGAGAGAGATATAGAGAGAGATGTGGGCACAGGTTAGTTGATGTAATATATACAGAACCAGTCAAAAGGCCTCGCCTGGATAGAGAGATATAGAGAGAGATGTGGGCACAGGTTAGTTGATGTAATATATACAGAACCAGTCAAAAGGCCTCGCCTGGATAGAGAGAGATATATAGAGAGATGTGGGCACAGGTTAGTTGATGTAATATATACAGAACCAGTCAAAAGGCCTCGCCTGGATAGAGAGATATAGAGAGAGATGTGGGCACAGGTTAGTTGATGTAATATATACAGAACCAGTCAAAAGGCCTCGCCTGGATAGAGAGAGATATAGAGAGAGATGTGGGCACAGGTTAGTTGATGTAATATATACAGAACCAGTCAAAAGGCCTCGCCTGGATAGAGAGATATAGAGAGAGATGTGGGCACAGGTTAGTTGATGTAATATATACAGAACCAGTCAAAAGGCCTCGCCTGGATAGAGAGATATAGAGAGAGATGTGGGCACAGGTTAGTTGATGTAATATATACAGAACCAGTCAAAAGGCCTCGCCTGGATAGAGAGAGATATAGAGAGAGATGTGGGCACAGGTTAGTTGATGTAATATATACAGAACCAGTCAAAAGGCCTCGCCTGGATAGAGAGAGATATAGAGAGAGATGTGGGCACAGGTTAGTTGATGTAATATATACTGAACCAGTCAAAAGGCCTCGCCTGGATAGAGAGAGATATAGAGAGAGATGTGGGCACAGGTTAGTTGATGTAATATATACAGAACCAGTCAAAAGTTTGGACACCTCATTCCAGGGTTATTTATTTTATTTTTTTACCATTTTCTACATTGTAAAATAATAGTGAAGACTATGTAAACAAAAAAACTCCAGACTATGTAATAAAAAACATGTAGTAACCAAAAGTGTTAACCAAATCTAAATATATTTGCTATATTTATTTGAGATACTTCAAAACAGCCACCCTTCGCCTTGATGACAGCATTGCACACTCTTGGCATTCTCTCAACCAGCTTCATGAGGTAGTCACCTGGAATGCATTTCAATTAACAGTGTGCCTTGTTAAAAGTTCATTTGCGGAATTTATGTCCTTCTTAATGAGTTTGAGCCAATCAGTTGTGTTGTGACAAGGTATGGGTGGTATACAGAAGATTGCCCTATTTGATAAAATACCAAGTCCATATTATGGCAAGAACAGCTCAAATAAGCAAAGAGAAATGACAGTCCATCATTACTTTAAGACATGAAGGTCAGTCAATACGGAATATTTCAAGAACTTTGAGAGTTTCTTCAAGTACAGTCTCAAAAACCATCAAGGTCTGTGATGAAACTGGCTCTCATGAGGACCGCCACAGGAAAGGCAGACCCAGAGTTACCTCTGCTGCAGAGGATAAGTTCATTAGAGTTACCAGCCTCAGAAATTGCAGCCCAAATAAATGCTTCAAAGTTCAAGTAACAGACACATCTCAACATCAACTCTTCAAAGTAGAGGTCGACCGATTAATCGGAATGGCCGATTAATTAGGGCCGATTTCAAGTTTTCATAGCAATCAGAAATCGGTATTTTTGGGCGCCGATAAAAAAAAATATATATTTTTACACCTTTATTTAACTAGGCAAGTCAGTTAAGAACAAATTCTTATTGACAATGACGGCCTAGGAACGGTGGGTGAACTGCCTTGTTCAGGGGCAGAACTACAGATTTATACCTTGTCAGCTCAGGGGATCCAATCTTGCAACCTTACAGTTAACTAGTCCAACGCTCTAACCACCTGCCTCTCATTGCACTCCACGAGGAGCCTGCCTGTTACGCGAATGCAGTAGAAGCCAAGGTAAGTTGCTAGCTAGCATTAAACTAATCTTATAAACAACAATCAATCAACGACTGTCATTGCTCCAATGTGTACTTAACCATAAACATCAAAGCCTTTCTTAAAATCAATACACAAGTATATATTTTTAAACCTGCATATTTAGCTAAAATAAATCCAGGTTAGCAGGCAATATTAACCAGGTGAAATTGTGTCAATTCTCTTGCGTTCATTGCACGCAGAATCAGGGTATTTGCAACAGTTCGGGCCGCCTGTCTCTTTGCGAACTAATTTTCCAGAATTTTACGTAATTATGACATAACATAGAGAATGTCTTGATCTACTTCCAATAAGGTCTGTGTTTCGTGCTTAAACCGCCTCAGCGTTTTGATACCCGTGTAAATCTCACTAGGATAAGGTAACGTTCGTCAAAATATTTTCATAAATCCACTCTACAAAAAAAAAAATGATCTTCGCTTATATTTACCGTAATTTCCGGACTATAAGCCGCTACTTTATTCCCACGCTTTGAACCTCGCGGTTTATACAATGATGCGGCTAATTTATGGATTTTTCCCGCTTTCACAAGATTCGTGCTGCCAAAAAAACTGAGCACCGTCACATAATGTGACGTAAATCGAGTGCGCTCAAACTTCCCATCATTCTGATTACGGTAGTATTTTGTCACCCTCATCATGGCAAAGACACGGAGAAATGCATATGATGCAGCTTTCAAGTTGAAGGCGATCGATCTGGCTGTTGGAAAAGGAAATAGAGCTGCTGCACGGGAGCTTGGCCTTAATGAGTCGATGATAAGACGTTGGAAACAGCAGCGTGAGGAACTGACTCAGTGCAGAAAGACAACAAAAGCTTTCAGAGGGAAGAAAAGCAGATGGCCCAAAGTATTTGCAGCCACTCGACATCAGTGTAAATCGTGCATTTAAGGTGGCGCTCCGTGTTCAGTGGGAGGCTTGGATGACAAGTGGGGAGAAATCCTTCACTAAAACGGGCCCAGGCGAAGAGCATCTTATGGTCAAGTCTGCCAGTGGGTCCTGACAACGTGGAGTATTGTCAAAAAATCCACTATCATCAACGGGTTTGGAAAGGCTGGACTGCTGCGTGTTGAAGGGGGCAGCATGAGCTCAGCGGGGTATTTGCCTCCGGATGAAAGTGACGAGAGCGACAATGAAAACGATCCAACATCGGATGAAGCAATTCTGAGGCTATTCAACTCCGACACCGAAGGAGATGACTTCAGTGGTTTCAGTGCACAGGAGGAGGAAGATAGTGACCAATGACTTTCTTGGTAGGCTACTGTTTAATTTTTGTTACAAGCCGTGTTTCGTTTAAAGGCTGTGTAAAGTTCATTTGTTTCAATGTACCGGTAGGCACCTGCGGCTTATAGACATGTTTCAATGTACCGGTAGGCACCTGCGGCTTATAGACATGTTTCAATGTACCGGTAGGCACCTGGCTTATAGACATGTTTCAATGTACCGGTAGGCACCTGGCTTATAGACATGTTTCAATGTACCGGTAGGCACCTGGCTTATAGACATGTTTCAATGTACCGGTAGGCACCTGGTTTATAGACATGTTTCAATGTACCGGTAGGCACCTGGCTTATAGACATGTTTCAATGTACCGGTAGGCACCTGCGGTTTATAGACATGTTTCAATGTACCGGTAGGCACCTGCACCTGGCTTATAGACATGTTTCAATGTACCGGTAGGCACCTGGCTTATAGACATGTTTCAATGTACCGGTAGGCACCTGGCTTATAGACATGTTTCAATGTACCGGTAGGCACCTGGCTTATAGACATGTTTCAATGTACCGGTAGGCACCTGGCTTATAGACATGTTTCAATGTACGGTAGGCACCTGGCTTATAGACATGTTTCAATGTACCGGTAGGCACCTGGCTTATAGACATGTTTCAATGTACCGGTAGGCACCTGGCTTATAGACATGTTTCATGTTTCACATGTTTCAATGTACCGGTAGGCACCTGCGGCTTATAGACATGTTTCAATGTACCGGTAGGCACCTGGCTTATAGACATGTTTCAATGTACCGGTAGGCACCTGGTTTATAGACATGTTTCAATGTAGGCACCGGTAGGCACCTGGTTTATAGACATGTTTCAATGTACCGGTAGGCACCTGGCTTATAGACATGTTTCAATGTGCACCGGGGTAGGCACCTGGCTTATAGGCACCTGGCTTATAGACATGTTTCAATGTACCGGTAGGCACCTGGCTTATAGACATGTTTCAATGTACCGGTAGGCACCTGGCTTATAGACATGTTTCAATGTACCGGTAGGCACCTGGCTTATAGACATGTTTCAATGTACCGGTAGGCACCTGGCTTATAGACATGTTTCAATGTACCGGTAGGCACCTGGCTTATAGACATGTTTCAATGTGTAGGCACCCGGCTTATAGACATGTTTCACGGTAGGCACCTGGCTTATAGACATGTTTCAATGTACCGGTAGGCACCTGGCTTATAGACATGTTTCAATGTACCGGTAGGCACCTGGCTTATAGACATGTTTCAATGTACCGGTAGGCACCTGGCTTATAGACATGTTTCAATGTAGGCACCTGGCTTATAGACATGTTTCACCGGTGGCACCTTATAGACATGTTTCAATGTACGGTAGGCACCTGGCTTATAGACATGTTTCAATGTACCGGTAGGCACCTGGCTTATAGACATGTTTCAATTCGGTAGGCACCTGCTTATAGACATGTTTCAATGTACCGGTAGGCACCTGGCTTATAGACATGTTTCAATGTGTAGGCACCTGGCTTATAGACATGTTTCAATGTACCGGTAGGCACCTGGCTTATAGACATGTTTCAATGTACCGGTAGGCACCTGGCTTATAGACATGTTTCAATGTACCGGTAGGCACCTGGCTTATAGACATGTTTCAATGCTTATAGACATGTTTCAATGTAGTAGGCACCTGGCTTATAGACATGTTTCAATGTACCGGTAGGCACCTGGCTTATAGACATGTTTCCTGGCACCTTATAGACATGTTTCAATGTACCGGTAGGCACCTGGCTTATAGACATGTTTCAATGTACCGGTAGGCACCTGGCTTATAGACATGTTTCAATGTACCGGTAGGCACCTGGCTTATAGACATGTTTCAATGTACCGGTAGGCACCTGGCTTATAGACATGTTTCAATGTACCGGTAGGCACCTGGCTTATAGACATGTTTCAATGTACCGGTAGGCACCTGGCTTATAGACATGTTTCCCGGTAGGCACCTGGCTTATAGACATGTTTCAATGTACCGGTAGGCACCTGGCTTATAGACATGTTTCAATGTACCGGTAGGCACCTGGCTTATAGACATGTTTCAATGTACCGGTAGGCACCTGGCTTATAGACATGTTTCAATGTACCGGTAGGCACCTGGCTTATAGACATGTTTCAATGTACCGGTAGGCACCTGGCTTATAGACATGTTTCAATGTACCGGTAGGCACCTGGCTTATAGACATGTTTCAATGTACCGGTAGGCACCTGGCTTATAGACATGTTTCAATGTACCGGTAGGCACCTGGCTTATAGACATGTTTCAATTATAGACATGTTTCAATGTACCGGTAGGCACCTGGCTTATAGACATGTTTCAATGTACCGGTAGGCACCTGGCTTATAGACATGTTTCAATGTACCGGTAGGCACCTGGCTTATAGACATGTTTCAATGTAGGCACCTGGGCTTATAGACATGTTTCAACCTAGGCACCTGGCTTATAGACATGTTTCAATGTACCGGTAGGCACCTGGCTTATAGACATGTTTCAATGTACCGGTAGGCACCTGGCTTATAGACATGTTTCAATGGGCACCGGTAGGCACCTGGCTTATAGACATGTTTCAATGTACCGGTAGGCACCTGGCTTATAGACATGTTTTTCAGGCATGCTTATAGACATGTTTCAATGGTAGGCACCTGGCTTATAGACATGTTTCAATGTACCGGTAGGCACCTGGCTTATAGACATGTTTCAATGTACCGGTAGGCACCTGGCTTATAGACATGTTTCAACCTGTAGGCACCTGGCTTATAGACATGTTTCAATGTACCGGTAGGCACCTGGCTTATAGACATGTTTCAATGTACCGGTAGGGCTTATAGACACAATGGCTTATAGACATGTTTCAATGTACCGGTAGGCACCTGGCTTATAGACATGTTTCAATGTACCGGTAGGCACCTGGCTTATAGACATGTTTCAATGTACCGGTAGGCACCTGGCTTATAGACATGTTTCAATGGCAGTAGGCACCTGGCTTATAGACATGTTTCAATGTACCGGTAGGCACCTGGCTTATAGACATGTTTCAATGTACCGGTAGGCACCTGGCTTATAGACATGTTTCAATGTACCGGTAGGCACCTGGCTTATAGACATGTTTCAATGTACCGGTAGGCACCTGGCTTATAGACATGTTTCAATGTACCGGTAGGCACCTGGCTTATAGACATGTTTCAATGTACCGGTAGGCACCTGGCTTATAGACATGTTTCAATGTACCCGGTAGGCACCTGGCTTATAGACATGTTTCAATGTACCGGTAGGCACCTGGCTTATAGACATGTTTCAATGTACCGGTAGGCACCTGGCTTATAGACATGTTTCAATGTACCGGTAGGCACCTGGCTTATAGACATGTTTCAATGTACCGGTAGGCACCTGGCTTATAGACATGTTTCAATGTACCGGTAGGCACCTGGCTTATAGACATGTTTCAATGTACCCGTAGGCACCTGGGTTTATAGACATGTTTCAATGTACCGGTAGGCACCTGGCTTATAGACATGTTTCAATGTACCGGTAGGCACCTGGCTTATAGACATGTTTCAAATAGGCACCTGGCTTATAGACATGTTTCAATGTACCAGTGTAGGCACCTGGTTTATAGACATGTTTCAATGTACCGGTAGGCACCTGGCTTATAGACATGTTTCAATGTACCGGGGCACCTGGCTTATAGACCTGGCTTATAGACATGTTTCAATGTGTAGGCACCTGGCTTATAGACATGTTTCAATGTACCGGTAGGCACCTGGCTTATAGACATGTTTCAATGTACCGGTAGGCACCTGGCTTATAGACATGTTTCAATGTACGGTAGGCACCTGGCTTATAGACATGTTTCAAGACATGTTTCAATGTTTCAATGTACCGGTAGGCACCTGGCTTATAGACATGTTTCAATGTACCGGTAGGCACCTGGCTTATAGACATGTTTCAATGTACCGGTAGGCACCTGGCTTATAGACATGTTTCAATGTACCCGGTAGGCACCTGGCTTATAGACATGTTTCAATGTACCGGTAGGCACCTGGCTTATAGACATGTTTCAAACCGGTAGGCACCTGGCTTATAGACATGTTTCAATGTACCGGTAGGCACCTGGCTTATAGACATGTTTCAATGTACCGGTAGGCACCTGGCTTATAGACATGTTTCAATGTACCGGTAGGCACCTGGCTTATAGACATGTTTCAATGTACCGGTAGGCACCTGGCTTATAGACATGTTTCAATGTACCGGTAGGCACCTGGCTTATAGACATGTTTCAATGTAGACATGTTTCAATGTAGGCACCTGGCTTATAGACATGTTTCAATGTACCGGTAGGCACCTGCGGGTTATAGACATGTTTCAATGTACCGGTAGGCACCTGGCTTATAGACATGTTTCAATGTACCGGTAGGCACCTGGCTTATAGACATGTTTCAATGTACCGGTAGGCACCTGGCTTATAGACATGTTTCAATGTACCGGTAGGCACCTGGCTTATAGACATGTTTCAATGTACCGGTAGGCACCTGGCTTATAGACATGTTTCAATGTACCGGTAGGCACCTGCGGGTTATAGACATGTTTCAATGTACCGGTAGGCACCTGGCTTATAGACATGTTTCAATGTACCGGTAGGCACCTGGCTTATAGACATGTGCGGCTTATTTATGTACAAAATACACATGTTTTAATATTTCAGTGGGCGCGGTTTATATTCAGGTGCGCTTAATAGTCCAGCAATTACGGTGCCATAGCCAATATTGATCAGTTACCTTGTCCTATAGATATCTACACAGTTATAAAATTGACACGGTGGTGTAAGCATGAAACACAGACCTTATTTTAAGTGAATCTAAAAGATATCCCATGGAATAAATGAATGAAGGAACCGCTTTTCAGGTGTTGCTAGAAGGTGTCATGGGAATTATGACTCGCACTTTGGTAGTCAATTCTTACCATGTCCATTATTAAAATAGGATTTCCTGCATATAGAATGTACAGTTTTTGTTTTCAACTTTCATCACAGGTAACTTAAACTCTATTTTTATTCAAACAGTTGAGAGTATTTGTCTCCTAAGCAGACTCTTCAGTATCGTTGTCACTTCAGAGCTGTGTGTGTGTGTGTGTGTGTGTGTGTGTGTGTGTGTGTTTTACAGATGGCAGAGAGCGAAAAGCAGAGCACCAGTGTGGGACTATTACATGGAATTGGCATCAGGGAAAGCACAGTGTCTTATTTGTGATAAAGATGTAAGCATGGGGTCAGCAACGGCTAAATCAAAACATACCACCAACCTGTGGAATTACCTTTAAGAACACCCATCCAAAAGCCCATAATATGTAGTATATTAAGTTAAAATAAAAGTGTTCATTCAGTATTGTTGCAATTGTCATTATTACAAAAATGTGTGTGTACGTATATATATATATATATATATATATATATATATATATATATATATATATATATATATATATATATATATATATATATATATACATAAAACAAATCGGCCGATTATTCGGTATCGGTGTTGAAAAATCATAATCGGTCGACCTCTAGTTCAAAGGCGACTGCGTGAATCAGTCCTTCATGGTTGAATTGCTGCAAAGAAACCACTACTATTTTAGTAAATCTTTTTTTTAACTAGGCAAGTCAGTTAAGAAAAAAAAAATCTTATTTACAATGACGGCCTACCCGGGCCAAACCCGGACGACGCTGGGCCAATTGTGCACCGCCCTATGGGACTCCCAATCAGGGCTGGATGTGATACAGTCTGGATTCGAACCAGTGACTGTAGTGATGCCTCTTGCGTCGAGATGCTGTGTCTTAGACCACTGCACAACTCTGGAATTATTACAAAGGACACCGATAAGAAGCAGAGACTTGCTTGGCATAGCACCCCCACACCACCTCCTCCATGCTTCATGGTGGGAACCACACTTGCAGAGACTTGCTTGGCATAGCACCCCCACACCACCTCCTCCATGCTTCATGGTGGGAACCACACTTGCAGAGACTTGCTTGGCATAGCACCCCCACACCACCTCCTCCATGCTTCATGGTGGGAACCACACGTGCAGAGACTTGCTTGGCATAGCACCCCCACACCACCTCCTCCATGCTTCATGGTGGGAACCACACTTGCAGAGACTTGCTTGGGCCAAGAAACACAAGCAATGGACATTGGACTGGTAGAAATCTGTCCTTTGGTCAGATGAGTCCAACTTTGAGATTTTGTGTGAATGGATTAACTCTGCAAGTGTGGTTCCCACCATGAAGCATGGAGGAGGTGGTGTGATGGTGTGGAGGAGGTGGTGTGGGGGTGCTATGCTGATGAAAACTGGCAATGATTTATTTAAAATCGAAGGCACACTTAACCAGCTGGGACTATCATTTGTTTTTCTACAGGACAGTGACTCAACACCTCCAGGCTGTGTAAGGGCTATTTGACCAAGGAGAGTGATGGCGTGCTGCATCAGATGACCTGGCCTCCACAATCCCCCGACCTCAATCCAATTGAGATTGCTGTCCAATTCATCCCAAACAGAGTGAAAGTAAAGCAGCTAAGAGCTCAGCATATGTGGGAACTCCTTCAAGACTGTTGGAAAAAGCATTCCAGGTAAAGCTGGTTGAGAGAATGCCAAGAGTGCCCAAAGCTGTCATCAAGGCAAAGGGTGGCTATTTGAAGAATCTCAAATATAAAATAAAAGTTGATGTGTAACACTGTTTTGGTTACTACAAGATTCGATGTGTAATTTCACAGTTTATGTCTTCGCTATTATTCTACAATGTAGAAATTAGTAAAAAATTAAGAAAAACCCTTGAATGAGTAGGTGTTCTAAAACGGTAGTGTGTGTGTGATATACAGTTGAAGTCAGAAGTTTACATTCACTTAGGTTGGAGTCATTAAAACTCATTTTTCAACCACTCCACAAATGTCTTGTTAACAAACTATACTTTTTGGCAAGTCGGTTATGATATGTACTTTGTGCATGGCACAAGTAATTTTTCCAACAATTGTTTAAAGACAGATTATTTCACTTATAATTCACTGTATCACAATTCCAGAGGATCAGAAGTTTACATACACTAAGTTGACTGTGCCTCGTGGCTTTAGAAGCTTCTGAAAGGCTAATTGACATAATTTGAGTCAATTGGAGGTGTACCTGTGGATGTATTTCAAAGCCTACCTTCAAACTCAGTGCCTCTTTGCTTGACATCATGGGAAAATCAGCCAAGACCTCAAAAAAAAATTGTAGACCTCCACAAGTCTTGTTCATCCTTGGGAGCCATTTCCAAACGCCTGAAGGTACAACGTTCATTTTCCTTTATTTAACCAGGAAGGGCTCATTGAGATTAAAATCGATTTTTCAAGAGCGCCCTGGCCAAGATTGGCAACACCAAGTCATTACAAAAAATTACACAGACAGACAACATGAAAAACTACAATCTAGTAAAAACCATTGAATTCACAAGAGTATAAAACAGCAAATTAAAAACATTGACAGGTCAGGGAATCAGCCTCAAAATCCTTCATCAGTGATTTAAAAACACCAACCGGGACAAGTTCTTCCAGTTTAAAAGTATTTTGTAAGGCGTTCCAAGACGATGGCGCAGAGTACATAAAAGCCCTTCTACCAAATTCAGTTGGGACATTTGGAACAGTTAGCAGGATAAAGTCCAGCGAACGAAGAGACGACCCACCACATTTCTGAACAATAAAAATGGCCAAATAAAAAGGTAGTAAACCCAAAATGGCTTTGTAAATAAAAGTATACCAGTGACTGAGCCTAGGAGTGACTAGAGAAGGCCAGCCAACCCTGGTATACAAAGTGCAGTGGTGCGTAAGAATTTTGCAGTTTAAAATAAATCTCAATCTGCAAATCAATCCCAGAACAGCAGCAAAGGACCTTGTGAAGATGCTGGAGGAAACAGGTATAAAAGTATCTATATCCACAGTAAAACAAGTCCTATATCAACATAACCTGAAAGGACACTCAGCAAGGAAGAAGCCACTGCTCCAAAACCGCCATAAAAAAGCCAGACGCTGGTTTGCAACTGCACATGGGGACAAAGATCGTACTTTTTTGGAGAAATGTCCTCTGGTCTGATGAAACAAAAATAGAACTGTTTGGCCATAATAACCATCGTTATGTTTGGAGGAAAAAGGGGGAGGCTTGCAAGCTTAAGAACACCATCCCAACCGTGAAGCACGGAGGTGGCAGCATCATGTTGTGGGGGTGCTTTGCTGCAGGAGGGACTGGTGCACTTCACAAAATAGATGGCATCATGAGGAAATAAAATTATGTGGATATATTGAAGCAACATCTCAAGACATCAGTCAGGAAGTTAAAGCTTGGTCGCAAATGGGTCTTCCAAATGGACAATGCCCCCAAGCATACTTCCAAAGTTGTGGCAAAAAGGCTTAAGGACAACAAAGTCAAGGTATTGGAGTGGCCATCACAAAGCCCTGACCTCAATCCTATAGACAAATTGTGGGCAGAACTGAAAAAGCGTGTGCGAGCAAAGAGACCTACAAACCTGACTCAGTTACACCAGCTCTGCCAGGAGGAATGGGCCAAAAATTCACCCAACTTATTGTGGGAAACAAGTAAAATACAATTAAGGCAATGCTACCAAATACTAATAGAGTGTATGTAAACTTCTGACCCACTGGGAATGTGATGAAAGAAATAAAGGCTGAAATAAATCCTTCTCTCTAATATTATTCTGACATTTCACATTCTTAAAATAAAGTGGTGATCCTAACTGACCTAAGACAGAGACTTTTTACTAGTAGAGACTTTTTACTCTGTCCACAATCAGAGATTGTGAAAAACTGAGTTTAAATGTATTTGGAGAAGGTTAAAGGTTACTTAAACTGAGTTTAAATGTATTTGGTTAAGGTGTACTTAAACTGAGTTTAAATGTATTTGGTGAAGGTTAAAGGTGTACTAAAACTGAGTTTAAATGTATTTGGTGAAGGTTAAAGGTGTACTTAAACTGAGTTTAAATGTATTTGGTGAAGGTTAAAGGTGTACTTAAACACCTTCAAATGTTATCCACACCCGTTGCTGACGAGTGCATAAAATGGAGTGCACAGCCATGCAATCTCCATAGACAAACATAGGCAGTAGAATGGTCCCTACTGAAGAGCTCAGTGACTTTCCAACGTGGCACCGTCACAGGATGCCACATTTCCAACAAGTCCGTTGGTCAATTTTCTGCCCTGCTAGAGCTGCCCTGGTCAACTAAGTGTTGTTATTGTGAAGTGGAAAGGTCTAGGAGCAGCAACGGCTCAGCCGCGAAGTGCTAGGCCACACAAGCTCACAGAACGGGACGGACCGCCGAGTACTGAAGAAAAGTAATCTGTAATCTTTTGCAACACTCACTCACTCACTACCGAGTTCTAAACTGCTTCTGGAAGCAACGTCGGCACAATAAGCAGTTCGTCGGGAGCTCCATGAAATGGGTTTCCATGGCCGAGCAGTCACACACAAGGCTAAGATCACCATCCGCCAACGCCAAGCATCGGCTGGAATGGTGTTAAAGCTCGCTGCCATTGGACTCTGGAGCAGTGGAAACACGTTCTTTAGAGTGATGACTCACGCGTCACCGTCTGGCAGTCCAACGGATGAATCTGGGTTTGGTGCCAGGAGAAAGCTACCTGCCCGAATGCAAAGCTCCAACTGTAAAGTTTGGTGGAGGAGGAATAATGGTCTGGGGCTATTTTTCCATGGCTGGGGCTAGGCCCCTTCGTTCCAGTGAGGGGAAATCTTACCTCTACAGCATACAATGACATTCTAGATGATTCTGTGCTTCCAACTTTGTGGCAACAGTTCGGGGAAGGCCCTTTCCTCTTTGAGCATGACACAACAAAGTGAAACCCAACAACAGCTCAGTCAACCGTTATTGTACAGTAGTAAGGTAACCTGTCGTCTCAACAGAGCGGTATGAAACAAAGATCTGTGTCAGGGGAAACACTGCGTGTTTGATCTACTCAAAGAATCTTAAGTTCTACATGATGAGAGGGAGAGAGAGCCCTCGGCGGACTTCATACACGACGGAAAGGCTCAGAAAGGGGAGAACCTCAACCCCCCCCAACCCCCTCTCTTAGTAGAAACTAAGCATTGCCCCATGTCTCGGTCTCTGCTAAATTATATTTCTGGCCTACATTCTCTGAAACCTAAACTGAGTCCCTGGCATGTGATGCCTTTTATAAATACTTTAAAACACATGAAAGTCAGTTACATAAAACAAGAGTCAAAACAAACACGAAACAATGCCCTCTTGTTCCCTTGCGCTAGCTAGCGCTAACTAAGCCGTCCGTCTCCAGCTAGCGCTAACCAAGCCGTCCGTCTCCAGCTAGCGCTAACCAAGCCGTCCGTCTCCAGCTAGCGCTAACCAAGCCGTCCGTCTCCAGCTAGCGCTAACCAAGCCTACCGTCTCCAGCTAGCGCCAACCAAGCCGTCCGTCTCCAGCTAGCGCCAACCAAGCCGTCCGTCTCCAGCTAGCGCTAACCAAGCCGTCCGACTCCAGCTAGCGCTAACCAAGCAGTCCGTCTCCAGCTAGCGCTAACCAAGCCATCCATCTCCATGATTTTATTTTATTAGTGTAGCATAAAATAATGCTACATGGTACCAGTCCTGTTTGTGGGGTTTCACCCAGTCCTGTTTGTGGGGTTTCACCCAGTCCTGTTTGTGGGGTTTCACCCAGTCCTGTTTGTGGGGTTTCACCCAGTCCTGTTTGTGCGGTTTCACCCAGTCCTGTTTGTGCGGTTTCACCCAGTCCTGTTTGTGGGGTTTCACCCAGTCCTGTTTGTGCGGTTTCACCCAGTCCTGTTTGTGCGGTTTCACCCAGTCCTGTTTGTGCGGTTTCACCCAGTCCTGTTTGTGCGGTTTCACCCAGTCCTGTTTGTGCGGTTTCACCCAGTCCTGTTTGTGCGGTTTCACCCAGTCCTGTTTGTGCGGTTTCACCCAGTCCTGTTTGTGCGGTTTCACCCAGTCCTGTTTATGGGGTTTCACCCAGTCCTGTTTCACCCAGTCCTGTTTGTGGGGTTTCACCCAGTCCTGTTTGTGTGGTTTCACCCAGTCCTGTTTGGTTCACCCAGTCCTGTTTGTGGGGTTTCACCCAGTCCTGTTTGTGGGGTTTCACCCAGTCCTGTTTCACCCAGTCCTGTTTGTGGGGTTTCACCCAGTCCTGTTTCACCCAGTCCTGTTTGTGGGGTTTCACCCAGTCCTGTTTCACCCAGTCCTGTTTGTGGGGTTTCACCCAGTCCTGTTTGTGTGGTTTCACCCAGTCCTGGTTCACCCAGTCCTGTGCCAAAGAGAGTTAACATCACGGCACAGACAGATCTGGGAGAAGGCAGGTTATACATACGCTACCCACCGAAGCCCTTAACTAAATCACACGTATGGCAGCCGTTAGGAGTGGGACAACAAAGGCCCACAGCTCAATGGGTTCTCACCTCTACACAGAGCACGGCACAAATGTGCAAACACAAGATTTTTTTTCTCCTGTTCAGTAGGAAAAGTGAGTCAGCCTTCACCCTGCAGGCAGAGACAGTTGAGACACTTTAAACTCAGCTAGCAGGGGCAGGAAGTGAAGCCAGTTCAGCCCAACAGAGCCACAGGGCATGACACCGACCGGATGGAACCAATGACAGGCCAGCCAGGGTAAGAGGCCCAGGACACAGGTGGTCACAGAGCTATGTTTGGACTGGCTGAACTAAACGATGCCTTAGGTCATAGAAAGGGTTATAACAAAGAGGTTATCCATCAAAAACAGAGAGACCTCCCTCAGCAGACCAGGCTCTAAAGAGAAGACAGAGAGAGAGAGACCTCCCTCAGCAGACCAGGCTCTAACGAGAAGACAAGAGAGACCTCCCTCAGCAGACCAGGCTCTAACGAGAAGACAAGAGAGACCTCCCTCAGCAGACCAGGCTCTAAAGAGAAGACAGAGAGAGAGAGAGACCTCCCTCAGCAGACCAGGCTCTAAAGAGAAGACAGAGAAAGAGAAGACAGAGAAGAGAGAGACCTCCCTCAGCAGACCAGGCTCTAAGAGAAGACAGAGAGAGAGAGAGACCTCCCTCAGCAGACCAGGCTCTAAAGAGAAGACAGAGAGAGAGAGACCTCCCTCAGCAGACCAGGCTCTAAAGAGAAGACAGAGAGAGAGACCTCCCTCAGCAGACCAGGCTCTAAAGAGAAGACAGAGAGAGAGACCTCCCTCAGCAGACCTGCGTGGTCTGGAGTGACTGGGACAGACCAAACAGATACAGTAAGCACACAATGTAGCTCCTGGGTAGAGATGGATTCTGTCCTGTCATCAGGTCACGTGACTAGCTGGGCGGCGGAGTGGACAGAGATGAAGGCAGAAGGCATTCTGCTGTACCCGCTATTTGCACGACAGGGAACAAGTAGAAATGCTGATCTGGGATCATTTTGGGATTTCAGATAAACAAATTCACATTGACATGGGGGAGGGGGGCTGATCACACATGGGGGAGGGGGGCTGTTCCTAGATCAACACTCCTAATCTGAGACTTTATGAGTACGGGCCCTGACACGGTCACTCAGTAGAGGCCTGCACTACCTATGGGCCCTGACACGGTCACTCAGTAGAGGCCTGCACTACCTATGGGCCCTGACACGGTCACTCAGTAGAGGCCTGCACTACCTATGGGCCCTGACACGGTCACTCAGTAGAGAGGCCTGCACTACCTATGGGCCCTGACACGGTCACTCAGTAGAGGCCTGCACTACCTATGGGCCCTGACACGGTCACTCAGTAGAGGCCTGCACTACCTATGGGCCCTGACACGGTCACTCAGTAGAGGCCTGCACTACCTATGGGCCCTGACACGGTCACTCAGTAGAGGCCTGCACTACCTATGGGCCCTGACACGGTCACTCAGTAGAGAGGCCTGCACTACCTATGGGCCCTGACACGGTCACTCAGTAGAGGCCTGCACTACCTATGGGCCCTGACACGGTCACTCAGTAGAGGCCTGCACTACCTATGGGCCCTGACACGGTCACTCAGTAGAGGCCTGCACTACCTATGGGCCCTGACACGGTCACTCAGTAGAGGCCTGCACTACCTATGGGCCCTGACACGGTCACTCAGTAGAAGCCTGCACTACCTATGGGCCCTGACACGGTCACTCAGTAGAGGCCTGCACTACCTATGGGCCCTGACACGGTCACTCAGTAGAGGCCTGCACTACCTATGGGCCCTGACACGGTCACTCAGTAGAGGCCTGCACTACCTATGGGCCCTGACACGGTCACTCAGTAGAAGCCTGCACTACCTATGGGCCCTGACACGGTCACTCAGTAGAGAGGCCTGCACTACCTATGGGCCCTGACACGGTCACTCAGTAGAGAGGCCTGCACTACCTACGGGCCCTGACACGGTCACTCAGTAGAGAGGCCTGCACTACCTACGGGCCCTGACACGGTCACTCAGTAGAGAGGCCTGCACTACCTACGGGCCCTGACACGGTCACTCAGTAGAGAGGCCTGCACTACCTATGGGCCCTGACACGGTCACTCAGTAGAGGCCTGCACTACCTATGGGCCCTGACACGGTCACTCAGTAGAGGCCTGCACTACCTATGGGCCCTGACACGGTCACTCAGTAGAGGCCTGCACTACCTATGGGCCCTGACACGGTCACTCAGTAGAGAGGCCTGCACTACCTATGGGCCCTGACACGGTCACTCAGTAGAGAGGCCTGCACTACCTATGGGCCCTGACACGGTCACTCAGTAGAGAGGCCTGCACTACCTATGGGCCCTGACACGGTCACTCAGTAGAGAGGCCTGCACTACCTATGGGCCCTGGTCTAAGGTAGGGAATAGGGCCCTGGTCTAAGGTAGGGAATAGGGCCCTGGTCTAAGGTAGGGCACTATCTATGGGCCCTGGTCTAAAGTAGTGCATTATGTAGGGAATAGGGCCCTGGTCTAAAGTAGTGCACTATATAGGGAATAGGGCCCTGGTCTATAGTAGTGCACTATATAGGGAATAGGGTCCTGGTCTAAAGTAGTGCACTATATAGGGAATAGGGCTCTGGTCTAAAGTAGTGCACTATATAGGGAATAGGGGTCTGGTCTAAAGTAGTGCACTATATAGGGAATAGGGGTCTGGTCTAAAGTAGTGCACTATATAGGGAATAGGGGTCTGGTCTAAAGTAGTGCACTATATAGGGAATAGGGGTCTGGTCTAAAGTAGTGCACTATATAGGGAATAGGGGTCTGGTCTAAAGTAGTGCACTATATAGGGAATAGGGGTCTGGTCTAAAGTAGTGCACTATATAGGGAATAGGGGTCTGGTCTAAAGTAGTGCACTATATAGGGAATAGGGGTCTGGTCTAAAGTAGTGCACTATATAGGGAATAGGGGTCTGGTCTAAAGTAGTGCACTATGTACGGAATAGGGTGCGATTTGGAATGCATTCTCACTATCTATCACACTAGTCAGTCCCTCAGCTAGATCTCTACAAGGTTATCAGAGCAGAGAAGAGTAAGCCTCATTGGTCACAGTCAGACAGCTGAAAAATAACAAATCATCTGTGACTGAAATCATTAATGGAGGAAACTGTTCCTCTGCTGAGGTACAACAGACACATTATCTCAGCGGAGAAAAGGGAAGAATATAGAGAGAGAGGACAGGGAGAGGAGAAGAGAGAGAGGAGAGAGAGAAGAGAGAGGAGAGAGAGAAGAGAGAGGAGAGAGAGGAGAAGAGAGAGAGGAGAAGAGAGAGAGGAGAAGAGAGAGAGGAGAAGAGAGAGAGGAGAAGAGAGAGAGGAGAAGAGAGAGAGGAGGAGAGAGAGAGGAGGAGAGAGAGAGGAGGAGAAGAGAGAGAGAGGAGGAGAGAGGAGAAGAGAGACGAGGAGAGAGGAGAAGAGAGAGAGGAGGAGAGAGAATAGAGAGAGGAGAGAGAGGAGAGAGGAGGAGGAGAGAGGAGAAGAGAGAGGAGAAGAGAGAGGAGAGAGAGAGAGAAGAGGAGAGAGAGGAGGAGAGAGAGAGAGAGGAGAGAGAGGAGGAGAGAGAGAGAGGAGGAGAGAGAGAGAGAGAGGAGAAGAGAGAGAATAGAGGAGGAGAGAGAGAGAGGAGAGAGAGGAGGAGGAGAGAGGAGGAGAAGAGAGAGAGGAGAAGAGAGAGAGAGAAGAGAGGAGGAGAGAGAGAGAGGAGGAGAGAGAGGAGGGAGGAGAGAGAGGAGGAGAGAGGAGGGAGAGAGAGAGGAGGGAGAGAGAATAGAGAGGAGGAGAGAGGAGAGAGAGAGAGAGAGAGAGAGAGGAGAAGAGAGAGAGGAGGAGAGAGAGAGAGAAGAGAGAGGAGAAGAGAGAGGAGAAAGAGAGGAGGAGAGAGGAGAGAGAGAATAGAGAGAGGAGAAGAGAGGAGAAGAGAGAGAATAGAAGAGAGAGAAGAGAGAGAGGAGAAGAGAGAGAGGAGAAGAGAGAGGAGGAGAGAGAGAGGAGAAGAGAGAGGAGGAGAGAGAGAGGAGGAGAGAGAGAGGAGGAGAAGAGAGAGAGAGGAGGAGAGAGAGAGGAGGGAGAGGGGGAGAGAGAGAGGAGGAGAGAGGAGAAGAGAGAGGAGGAGAGAGGAGAAGAGAGAGAGAGGAGGGAGAGAGAATAGAGAGAGGAGAAGAGAGGAGAGAGAGAATAGAGAGAGGAGAAGAGAGGAGAAGAGAGAGAATAGAAGAGAGAGAAGAGAGAGAGGAGAAGAGAGAGAAGAGAGAGAGGGAGAAGAGAGAGGAGGAGAGAGAGAGGAGGAGAGAGAGGAGGAGAGAGAGGAGGAGAGAGAGAGGAGGAGAGAGGGAGAGAGAGAGGAGAAGAGAGAAGAATAGAGAGGAGAGGGAGAGAAGAATAGAGAGAGGAGAGGGAGAGAAGAATAGAGAGAGGAGAGGGAGAGAAGAATAGAGAGAGGAGGGGGAGAGAAGAATAGAGAGAGGAGAGAGAGAAGAATAGAGAGAGAAGGAGAGAGAGAAGAATAGAGAGAGAAGGAGAGAGAAGAATAGAGAGAGAAGGAGAGAGACAGCAGGGGAGAGAGAAGAATAGAGAGAGGAGAGAGAGAAGAATAGAGACAGCAGGGGAGAGAGCAGGGGAGAGAGAGAAGAATAGAGAGAGAAGGAGAGAGAGAAGAATAGAGAGAGAAGGAGAGAGAGAAGGAGAGAGAGAGAAGAAGGAGAGAGAGAAGAATAGAGAGAGCAGGGGAGAGAGAGCAGGGGAGAGAGAACAGGGGAGAGAGAACAGGGGAGAGAGAACAGGGGAGAGAGAACAGGGGAGGGAACAGGGGGAGAGAGAGAAGAATAGAGAGAGAATGAGAGAGAGAGGAGGAGAGAGAGAAGGAGAGAGAGAGAAGGAGAGAGAGAGCAGGGGAGAGAGAGCAGGGGAGAGAGAGCAGGGGAGAGAGAGCAGGGGAGAGAGAGCAGGGGAGAGAGAACAGGGGAGAGAGAACAGGGGAGACAGAACAGGGGAAAGAGAGCAGGGGAAAGAGAGCAGGGGAAAGAGAGCAGGGGAGAGAGCAGGGGAAAGAGAGCAGGGGGAGAGAGCAGGGGAGAGAGCAGGGGGAGAGAGAGCAGGGAGAGAGAACAGGGGGAGAGAGAACAGGGGAGAGAGAACAGGGGGAGAGAGAACAGGGAGAGAGAGCAGGGGAGAGAGAGCAGGGAGAGAGAGCAGGGGAGAGAGAGCAGGAGAGAGAACAGGGGAGAGAGAACAGGGGAGAGAGAACAGGGAGAGAAAGCAGGGGAGAGAAAGCAGGGAGAGAGAGCAGGGGAGAGAGAGCAGGGGAGAGAGAGCAGGGGAGAGAGAGCAGGGGAGAGAGAGCAGGGGAGAGAGAGCAGGGGAGAGAGAGCAGGGGAGAGAGAACAGGGGAGAGAGAACAGGGGAGAGAGAACAGGGGAGAGAGAACAGGGGAGAGAGAACAGGGGAGAGAGAACAGGGGAGAGAGAGCAGTGGAGAGAGAGCAGGGGAGAGAGAGCAGGGGAGAGAGAGCAGGGGAGAGAGAGTGATGTAAACATGTGTTTACCATGCCAATAAAGCCCTTTCAATTCGAGAGAGAGAGCAACAACTATCCTCTCCTCGCCAGCCTTGCTGAAAGACCAAGGAGAGAACAGGTACTGGGGAGAGATGAGTAACTGACAGGGAGAGATGAGTAACTGACAGGGAGAGAAGAGTAACTGACAGGGAGAGAAGAGTAACTGACAGGGAGAGAAGAGTAACTGACAGGGAGAGAAGAGTAACTGACAGGGAGAGATGAGTAACTGACAGGGAGAGAAGAGTAACTGACAGGGAGAGAAGAGTAACTGACAGGGAGAGAAGAGTAACTGACAGGGAGAGAAGAGTAACTGACAGGGAGAGAAGAGTAACTGACAGGGAGAGATGAGTAACTGACAGGGAGAGAAGAGTAACTGACAGGGAGAGATGAGTAAGATGAGTAACTGACAGGGAGAGAAGAGTAACTGACAGGGAGAGAAGAGTAACTGACAGGGAGAGATGAGTAACTGACAACATCAGTGAAAAATCTCTCTCCGTCTACAGTCACTTGACTGTCTACATCAAGAGGTAATCACAGGCTCCATCCCAAACGGCATCCTATTCCCTATGGGCCCTGGTCAGAAGTAGTGCACTGTGTAGGGAATAGGATGCCATTTGTGACTTACATAACAGTAAAATGGGCTTGGAAAGGATGGGAACAGTCAGAGCCAATCACAGCCACTGGTTTAGTCTACAGAACAATCTGTCCTTTCCCTGTCTGTCCAATACATATTTAGTCTATAGTACAACCTGTCCTTTCCCTGTCCAATACATATTTAGTCTATAGTACAACCTGTCCTTTCCCTATCCAATACATATTTAGTCTACATTACAACCTGTCCTTTCCCTGTCTGTCCAATACATATTTAGTCTATAGTACAACCTGTCCTTTCCCTGTCTGTCCAATACATATTTAGTCTATAGTACAACCTGTCCTTTCCCTGTCCAATACATATTTAGTCTACATTACAACCTGTCCTTTCCCTGTCTGTCCAATACATATTTAGTCTATAGTACAACCTGTCCTTTCCCTGTCCAATACATATTTAGTCTACATTACAACCTGTCCTTTCCCTGTCCAATACATATTTAGTCTACATTACAACCTGTCCTTTCCCTGTCCAATACATATTTAGTCTATAGTACAACCTGTCCTTTCCCTGTCTGTCCAATACATATTTAGTCTATAGTACAACCTGTCCTTTCAATACATATAGTATACTATAGTACAACCATAAGCTTCATGACCACTTGTCAGACGTGAGAGTAGCTCCTGAGATGGAGGCAGCGTGACGTGGGGTGAGAGACAGCGTGACGTGGGGTGAGAGACAGTGACGTGGGGTGAGAGACAGTGACGTGGGGTGAGAGACAGTGACGTGGGGTGAGAGACAGTGACGTGGGGTGAGAGACAGCGACGTGGGGTGAGAGACAGCGACGTGGGGTGAGAGACAGCGTGACGTGGGGTGAGAGACAGCGTGACGTGGGGTGAGAGACAGCGTGACGTGGGGTGAGAGACAGCGTGACGTGGGGTGAGAGACAGCGTGACGTGGGGTGAGAGACAGCGTGACGTGGGGTGAGAGACAGCGTGACGTGGGGTGAGAGAGTAACGTGACGTGGGGTGAGAGAGTAACGTGACGTGGGGTGAGAGAGTAACGTCGGGTGAGAGAGTAACGTGACGTGGGGTGAGAGAGATAACGTCGGGTGAGAGAGTAACGTCGGGTGAGAGAGTAACGTCGGGTGAGAGAGTAACGTCGGGTGAGAGAGTAACGTCGGGTGAGAGAGTAACGTCGGGTGAGAGAGTAACGTCAGGTGAGAGAGTAACGTCAGGTGAGAGAGTAACGTCAGGTGAGAGAGTAACGTCAGGTGTACATACATCTAGACTACAGCAGAACAAGTAGAGGAGCATAATTATCTTCTAGGTCCGGGAAAAAAATTGGGCCTTTTTATAAAAATGCATTTGTGTGTCATTTTACATGACTGGCGACATTAGCTGAATAATAAATAAGAGAAATGTCAGGCTACTTTGACATTGACAAATTGAGAATCTGAGATCTATAAAACATATTGAATCCATCAATATCCTAGGTGTCTGGTGTTGGAGGAGACACGCATATTGTACAATGTCAGGAGGAAATTACAGCCCTAGAAAACGTTCCAGTTCCACCCAATGATTCGCAGCTCACTGACCGGTAAAGGCCGATGTGCCCGTTATAGTTTGTAAACACAATGCTCTTCACTGACAGATTTGCCACGAGCTCCCGACTGTAGGTTTTTATATTTACACACACACACACACAGAGACACACACACACACAGAGACACACACACACACAGAGACACACACACACAGACACACACACACACAGAGACACACACACACACAGAGACACACAGAGACACACACACAGAGACACACAGAGACACACACACACACACAGAGACACACACAGAGACACAGAGACACAGAGACACACACACAGAGACACACACACACACAGAGACACACACACACACACACACACAGAGACACACACACACACAGAGACACACACACACAGACACACAGAGACACACACACACACAGAGACACACAGAGACACACACACAGAGACACACAGAGACACACACACAGAGACACACAGAGACACACACACACACACAGAGACACACACATACAGAGACACAGAGACACAGAGACACACACACACACAGACACACACACACACAGAGACACACACACACAGAGACACACACACACACACACAGAGACACACACACACAGACACACAGAGACACACACACACACAGAGACACACAGAGACACACACACAGAGACACACAGAGACACACACACAGAGACACACAGAGACACACACACAGAGACACACACATACAGAGACACAGAGACACAGAGACACACACACACACAGACACACACACACACAGAGACACACACACACAGAGACACACACACACACACACACACAGAGACACACACACACACAGAGACACACACACACACAGAGACACACACACACACACACAGAGACACACACACAGAGACACACACACACAGAGACACACACACACAGAGACACACACACACACACAGAGACACACACACACAGAGACACACACACACACAGAGACACACACACACAGAGACACACACACACAGGACACACACACACAGAGACACACACACACACACACTTGAAGTCGGAAGTTTACATACACCTTAGCCAAATACATTTAAACTCAGTTTTTCACAATTCCTGAGGAGGGGGGGGGGGGGGATTGGGGGGGGGGGTGTTATGTTCATTAACGAGGTGTCAATTAGTTGGCAGCAAAATTTACCCAAATTTTCGTCCCTACTTTTTTACGACTTCAATACACCGGTGAATTTGTACCGTTTACTTTAGTTCCTCTAAAATATGGGGCAGACGATGTACAAGAAGGGCTTCTAACTTCTAAAACGGTTCACCCGATACGGATCTAATTACCCTGACAGTCTACACTGATAGTCAGTGTTGTTTGATTTCAAATCCAAACTTTGAGTATAGAACCAGAAGAAGAAGAAAACGAGCTTTACGCTCTGTGGATATTTCTCTCTGTAGCTCACAGTGATTTATATCGAAAGCCAGAAATACCCTCTGCTGTTCCTGCCACTGATGGAACGTTGACAATCACCTTAGCATTTATTTATTGATTTTTTTTTACCTTTATTTAACCAGGCAAGTCAGTTAAGAACAAATTCTTATTTTCAATGACGGCCTAGGAACAGTGGGTTAACTGGTCTAGGAACAGTGGGTTAACTGGTCTAGGAACAGTGGGTTAACTGGTCTAGGAACAGTGGGTTAACTGCCTGTTCAGGGGCAGAACGACAGATGTTGTACCTTGTCAGCTCGGGGATTTGAACTTGCAACCTTCCGGTTACTAGCCCAACGCTCTAACCACTAGGCTACCCTGCCGCCCCCATGCTGGATGAACTCAGGTTGGGGGGGGGGGTTAAGGCCCGGTCAGGGTGACAGGCATGTTTAATGTACCAGCAGCAGCATGTAGGCCATCACCATGTCATCCCAAATGGCACTCCATTCCCTATATAGTGCACTATTTTGGACCAGGGCCCATAGGGAATGTAGTGATGCAGGCAGTAGCCAAACCAGGAAGTGGGCATGCTGGGGGATTTAAGGTTTGTGATTGTCGGTCTGATGAGCCATTCTATTTACATACCTGTCCATCCCCTCTGTTTCCAATTTTCCACCTCACAGACATCGGATAGAGAAACCAGAAAGAGAGGTCGAGATCAGAGAGAGGTAGAGATGTAAACATAGGGCTTTATTGGCATGGGAAACCTTTGAATTTAAATTGATATCAGAGCGAGAGAGCGCGAGATCAGAGTGAGAAAAGATAGATATCAGAGAGCGATTGAGCGAGATCAGAGAGTGATTGAGCGATAGAGATCGGGGAGAGACCCGAGAGAGAGAGAGACCCGAGGGAGTGATTTGGTGATAGAGATCATGTTGAACCCAGGAAGGAAAGCATGCATGGTATGTCTGTCTACCCCTCTGACAGCCAGCTAGTGACAGGCAGCAACAGGAGGGCTAGCTGCTAGGGCAGGGTGGATTCAACTCTTAATTCAACACAGCTGATTCAAATTATCAAAGCTTGATTAGTTGAATCGGTTGTGTAGTTAGGTCAAAACGTGCACCAGTTCCGAGGACCAATGAGGTTCGGAGCCTGCTGGTTTTCTGGTCTACTTGATAATTAATTGCACCCACCTGGTGTCCCAGGTCTAAATCAGTCCCTGATTAGAGGGGAATCACCCACCTGGTGTCCCCAGGTCTAAATCAGTCCCTGATTAGAGGGGAATCACCCACCTGGTGTCCCCAGGTCTAAATCAGTCCCTGATTAGAGGGGAATCACCCACCTGGTGTCCCCAGGTCTAAATCAGTCCCTGATTAGAGGGGAATCACCCACCTGGTGTCCCCAGGTCTAAATCAGTCCCTGATTAGAGGGGAATCACCCACCTGGTGTCCCCAGGTCTAAATCAGTCCCTGATTAGAGGGGAATCACCCACCTGGTGTCCCCAGGTCTAAATCAGTCCCTGTTCAGAGGGGAATCACCCACCTGGTGTCCCAGGTCTAAACCAGTCCCTGATTAGAGGGGAATCACCCACCTGGTGTCCCCAGGTCTAAATCAGTCCCTGATTAGAGGGGAATCACCCACCTGGTGTCCCCAGGTCTAAATCAGTCCCTGTTCAGAGGGGAATCACCCACCTGGTGTCCCCAGGTCTAAATCAGTCCCTGATTAGAGGGGAATCACCCACCTGGTGTCCCAGGTCTAAACCAGTCCCTGATTAGAGGGGAATCACCCACCTGGTGTCCCCAGGTCTAAACCAGTCCCTGATTAGAGGGGAATCACCCACCTGGTGTCCCCAGGTCTAAATCAGTCCCTGATTAGAGGGGAATCACCCACCTGGTGTCCCCAGGTCTAAATCAGTCCCTGATTAGAGGGGAATCACCCACCTGGTGTCCCCAGGTCTAAATCAGTCCCTGTTCAGAGGGGAATCACCCACCTGGTGTCCCAGGTCTAAACCAGTCCCTGATTAGAGGGGAATCACCCACCTGGTGTCCCCAGGTCTAAATCAGTCCCTGATTAGAGGGGAATCACCCACCTGGTGTCCCCAGGTCTAAATCAGTCCCTGTTCAGAGGGGAATCACCCACCTGGTGTCCCCAGGTCTAAATCAGTCCCTGATTAGAGGGGAATCACCCACCTGGTGTCCCAGGTCTAAACCAGTCCCTGATTAGAGGGGAATCACCCACCTGGTGTCCCCAGGTCTAAATCAGTCCCTGATTAGAGGGGAATCACCCACCTGGTGTCCCCAGGTCTAAATCAGTCCCTGATTAGAGGGGAATCACCCACCTGGTGTCCCCAGGTCTAAATCAGTCCCTGTTCAGAGGGGAATCACCCACCTGGTGTCCCCAGGTCTAAATCAGTCCCTGTTCAGAGGGGAATCACCCACCTGGTGTCCCAGGTCTAAACCAGTCCCTGATTAGAGGGGAACAATGCAAACACACACAGTGGAACTGGCTTTGAGGTCCAGAGTTGAGTTTGACGGTGCACCTACAGGCCCTCAGCCAAACACCTACAGGCCCTCAGCCAAACACCTACAGACCCTTACATACTGGACCCTCAGCCAAACACCTACAGACCCTTACATACTGGACCCTCAGCCAAACACCTACAGACCCTCAGCCAAACACCTACAGACCCTTACATACTGGACCCTCAGCCAAACACCTACAGACCCTCACATACTGGACCCTCTAGTCATGATGACCGTCTGCCTCGCACCCTGTTGTTAAACAAGAAGTAATGACACAATGCAGGACATCACTTAGCTTATAGTGAATATCCACAATGATCCTTCTCCTCATTAAAAAAAAAAGAAGCCCCCATGGATTTCATCATCAAGCATCGTGCTGGAGTGAAATATGTAAATAAAGTGTGATTATGGTCCACAACGGAGGAACAATGGAGCACAGACAGGCCTAACCAACAACAGTCAAAACGAGCATGTACAGTCCATCTCTGTCTGGAGAAGCCTACTACTATTTATTACTATTTATTACTATTTATTACCTGATAAAAGCAGAGGACAAGCACAGAGACGATCACTGACTCGGTCTGTGATACATCGAAATGGTGAGCAGACTAATTACACAACCGGTATAATTCATGTGAGTCAACCTGAATCTAGGTCAGTGGAGGAGATGTAGTGTTCTGATATTCACACACACACACACACACACACACACACACACGTGCAAATGGATAACAAAAATACAACAATCTAATACTGAGCAAATCCCCTCTATCATTCCTGGGAGTCAATAAAACTTGTGTCAGTAAGAGCCGATATTCATTCACACACACACACACGACTGAACAATAACAATTCCACTAAGATGACAGATCCTCTGATGATCAATAAGAGACGTGGTTCTTTGGATCTTCGTTTCAATAGGACAACATTGGTGTGGTGGCCAGGGAGGGGGACCGACAGAATGGAAACGAGGTCAGATGTATTCCCACATTTATAGAGGAATTATTCCCTGGCATGAAAGTGTATTTCAGTTCACCAGATTTCAGTTAAAAACACTCTTACTGCTACTATAACACTTGGAATATGTTTAAGATCGATAGAAAACACGGTATTCCATGAGTATCCAACACATCTACAGCAGTAGTAGGGGGATATTTCCGATTTATTTCAAACACAATCATTAAACTTTTATTACTTCATAACATTTCAGCTTTTTTTTTTTACAAAGCAGATGCGAGATTAATTAAAGATGAATTGATGCAGATACACCAGCGATTTTAATGTCATGTTTTATGGCATTATGTTGTTGCAATTTCACGTGTTAAAACAGTTTCCTAATCAAGGAAAGAACGGAGTTGATTAAAGTACTGTGTTTACCTTCATAGCAGAGTATGCCGATGTTGTTGTTCATTTTGTCCAGGTACTGATAATTCAACAGATCCATTTTTGTAACAAGCATTTAACAGTTTAGCAAAAAAAAAGACAAAAAAAAGACCAGCTTTATTTTGCTTCCAACCCGAGTCGAGAGGAAAATGACGCGCCGCAGTCGGTTTAATTTACGTGGACGAGTCGGTCGACACAGAGCAGTTAAAAGGCCCAGCCTTCAGCTCAAGTTTTCTACGCGCAAAAATAATATCATCGAATCAAGGTAAAACGCTTTAAAAAAAAATAGTTCCCGACAAATTAAAATGGCGTTTGTATAATACTTGTAAAGAATGTATAAATGTATGTTCAGACAAAAAAAGGTAGTGCCAGTTCTTCCTAACCTTACAGCCAGCTGTAAAGTCGACTGTACTGACACGCAGGCTCAGCTTGGTATGACTCGAATGAACCCGTTTCCTCAGAGCAGGCTGCGACCACTAGGCATGCTTGCTAAATCCCGGGAGCTCCTCAGATGTCAGGGAGTTTTTTCTTCACAAGATCAACCGTCCAAATGCAGGACCAGTGAGGGGTGAGAGGGAAGATACAGGGCTGGATTACCAACACATGGGTACTCCAGGGTACTCCAGGGGCCCCCAACCCACCAAAACATTTGCATATGATAGCAAAAAAGTGTAGAATTGGGCCTCCCGAGTAGCACAGCGGTCTAAGGCACCGCACCGCAGTGGTAGAGGTGTCACTACAGACCCGGGTTCAATCCCGGGCTGTATCAAAACCGTCTGTGACCGGGAGTCCCATAGGGTGGCGCACAATTGGCCCAGTGTTGTCCCGGAGCGATGAGACAAGATCGTAATTGGGGAAAAGGGAGTAACATTTTCTTACAAAAGTGTAGAATTGGAGGGAAATGAGCTTTAAAACTGTAAAATTATCTCAGCCTCATGTCAAAATGTGAACAAAATCATGATGAGCAATAAAAACTGCTCATTTTCCACCCTGCCTCATGGCAAAAAGTGAAGAATTGCAGGAAATCATCTTTAAATGGCATTTTCTTAGCATCATGACAGAATGTGTAGAATCTCATTAAAACATATTTTTCTCTACACCATGGCATAATGTGTTGAAATTCTGGGAGTTAGCAGATGTTTTTTATTTGTGTGTGTAGAGGAGGGGGGTCTGTGACCCAAATGCAGTATTCCGGCCCTGAAGAGGAGGTGGGAGCCAGTGAGTGTGGGGAGAGAGCAAGCAAAAACAAGGCGGGGCTAGTAGCCCATGTCAAATTTGGCAAACAGGAAACAGTGCGGTTTTGGCCAAAACGACATACAAAGAGAGCTCTATTCAGAATGCATTCAACCTGGTTCCTGCTTCCAAACAGATGGACGTTCACTGTGACCTTACGGAACCATTGTTTTCTTCAAGACAAAACAGTTTGTCTATAAGTCTGTAATCTGTAGTATTCTGTATTGTATAGAACCGTTCCTCAAAATCCACTACTCAGATCTTCAAATACAACATTATATTTCTTCATTTTGATAGTAGAAAAAATGCAAATGTCCTGATAATTGACCAAATATCTTACCGAATCTTATTAGACCTTATTTTCAAAGTAAATTCATGTAGAAATCAGTTGCAGAGCTTCCACAGTTATTCCAGGACAATGTACAGTGATGTTCTACTGCCCTCTAGTGGCACAGAAAACCACTACAGGACAGACAGCTTCACGGCCAACATGTCAACAAAAACAGACATTTCATTCCCAGCTACCCGTCACAGTTCTTGACAGCTAATTCACAGTAGAAACACAGGGTCAAGAAAACCACAGCAGACATTTTCTACAATTGCATCTCTTCTTTTCACAAGCATATACATAGGCATATGACATGAGCCGTTTAGTAAACATAATTTACTAAACAGTAGCATTACCACCCTGCATCCCACTGCTGGCTTGCTTCTGAGGCTAAGTAGGGTTGGGTCCCAGGACAGTGAATGCCCCAGGACAGTGAATAGGGACAAATATCCCAATACCCCAGGACAGTGAATAGGGACAAATATCCCAATGCCCCAGGACAGTGAATAGGGACAAATATCCCAATACCCCAGGACAGTGAATAGGGACAAATATCCCAATGCCCCAGAACAGTGAATAGGGACAAATATCCCAATACCCCAGGACAGTGAATAGGGACAAATATCCCAATGCCCCAGGACAGTGAATAGGGACAAATATCCCAATACCCCAGGACAGTGAATAGGGACAAATATCCCAATGCCCCAGGGCAGTGAATAGAGACAAATGTCATAAGGTGAAAGCACCAATTTGTAAGTCGCTCTGGATAAGAGCGTCTGCTAAATGACTTAAATGTAAATGTAAATGCCCCAGGACAGTGAATAGGGACAAATATCCCAATACCCCAGGACTGTGAATAGAGACAAATATCCCAATACCCCAGGACTGTGATTAGAGACAAATATCCCAATACCACAGGACAGTGAATAGGGACAAATATCCCAATGCCCCAGGGCAGTGAATAGGGACAAATAACCCAATACCCCAGGACAGTGAATAGGGACAAATATCCCAATACCCCAGGACAGTGAATAGGGACAAATATCCCAATGCCCCAGGGCAGTGATTAGAGACAAATATCCCAATGCCCCAGGGCAGTGAATAGAGACAAATATCCCAATGCCCCAGGACAGTGAATAGGGACAAATATCCCAATACCCCAGGACAGTGAATAGGGACAAATATCCCAATGCCCCAGGGCAGTGATTAGAGACAAATATCCCAATGCCCCAGGGCAGTGAATAGAGACAAATATCCCAATGCCCCAGGACAGTGAATAGGGACAAATATCCCAATGCCCCAGGACAGTGAATAGAGACAAATATCCCAATACCACAGGACAGTGAATAGGGACAAATATCCCAATACCCCAGGACAGTGAATAGGGACAAATATCCCAATGCCCCAGGACAGTGAATAGAGACAAATATCCCAATGCCCCAGGACAGTGAATAGAGACAAATATCCCAATACCCCAGGACAGTGAATAGAGACAAATATCCCAATACCCCAGGGCAGTGAATAGGGACAAATATCCCAATGCCCCAGGACAGTGAATAGAGACAAATATCCCAATACCCCAGGACAGTGAATAGAGACAAATATCCCAATACCCCAGGACAGTGAATAGGGACAAATATCCCAATACCCCAGGACAGTGATTAGGGACAAATATCCCAATACCCTCTGAAGGGTGATGTCTTTCCAATGGGACGTTAAACAGGGGCCTGGACAGATCCCATGGCACTCATTGTAAGAGTAGGGGTGTTGACCCCTGTGTCCAGGTTAAATTACCAATCTGGCCCTCATACCATCATGGCCACCTAATTATCCCCAGCTTCCAATTGGCTATTTCACCCCCCCCCTCCTCCTCTCTCCTGTAACTATTCCCAATTTATCTGTTAAAAAAAACACTGAAGTGAATTCCTTGACTGGGACCTGAACCCTGATCTAGCGACTGACAAACCAAGACTGACAGTTTAGTTGGGTTAAAGTTGCTACACTGTGTTTGAGCCTTATGGAGCTAATCTGATAGTGGTAGATGTCTCCATTATGACTCTAATCTGATAGTGGTAGTGGGGTTCTGATAGTGGTAGTAGATGTCTAGTCTCCATTGTGGCTCTAATCTGGTAGTGGGGTGGTAGATGCCTAGTCTCCATTATGGCTCTAATCTGATAGTGGTAGTGGTGTGGTAGATGTCTAGTCTCAATTATGGCTCTAATCTGATAGTGGTAGTGGGGTGGTAGATGCCTAGTCTCCATTATGGCTCTAATTTGATAGTGGTAGTGGGGTGGTAGATGTCTAGTCTCCTTTAGGGCTCTAATGTGATAGTGGTAGTGGGGTGGTAGATGTCTAGTCTCCTTTAGGGCTCTAATGTGATAGTGGTAGTGGGGTGGTAGATGTCTAATCTCCTTTATGGCTCTAATCTGATAGTGGTAGATGTCTAGCCTCCTTTAGGGCTCTAATTTGATAGTGGTAGTAGATGTCTCCACAACTGAGCAAGAGGACAAGTACATTAGTGTGTCTAGTTTGAGAAACAGACGCCTCACAAGTCCTCAACTGGCAGCTTCATTAAATAGTACCCGCAAAACACTAGTCTCAACGTCAACACTGAATAGGCAACTCCGGGATGCTGGCCTTCTAGGCAGAATTGCAAAGAAAAAGCCACATCTCAGACTGGCCAATAAAAAGAAAAGATTAAGATGGGCAAAAGAACACAGACACTGGCCAGAGGAACATTGCCTCGAAGGCCAGCATCCCATAGGCAGAAACTCTAAGGTCTATTCAATGCTGGTCTGACCAATCGGAATCCACGCTTCAACATTGTTTTGATCACTCAGACTGGGACATGTTCCGGGTAGTTCCGGGTAGCTCCGGGTTGCCTTTGAGAATAACATTGACGAATACACGAATACGGTGACTGAGTTCACCAGGAAGTAGGAGATGTTGTACCCACTGTGACTATTAAAACCTACCCTAACATGGAAAACCGTGGATAGATGGCAGCATTCGCGCAAAACTGAAAGTGTGAACCATCACATTTAACCATGGCGAGGTGACTGGGAATATGGCCGAATACCAACAGTGTAGTTATTCCCTCCGTAAAGGCTATCAAACAGGCAAAACATCAGTTTAGAGACAAAGTGGAGTGGCAATTCAACGGCTCAGACATGAGACGTATGTGGGCAGGTTCTACAGACAATCACGGACTACAGGGAAAACCAGCCACATCGCGGACACAGAAGTCTTGCTTCCGGACAAGCTAAACACCTTCTTCGCATGCATTGAGGAAAACACAGTGCCACCGAAGCAGCCCGCTAACAAGGACTGTGGGCTCTCGTTCTCCCTGGCAGATGTAAGACATTGAAGCGTGTTAACCCTCGCTAGGCTGCCGGGCCAGACAGCATCCCAAGCCGCGTCCTCAGAGCATGCACAGACCAGCTGGCTGGAGTGTTTATGGACATATTCAATCTCTCCCTGTCCCAGTCTGCTGTCCCCACATGCTTCAAGATGACCACCATTGGTCCTGTACCCAAGAAAGCAAAGGTAACTGAACTAAATGACTATCGCCACGTAGCACTCACTTAAGGTCATCATGAAGTGCTTTGCGAGGCTAGTTAAGGATCATATCACCTCTACCTTTCCTGACACCCTAGACCCACTTCAATTTGCTTACCGCCCCAATAGATCCACAGACGAAGTGGATAGGTGCGTGCTCCCTCTGCTGTTTCCTGGGTCAATTGTGCAGCTAACAGCATGAGGTCAGTGTGAGGGTAGTTTAACTAGCAGCATGAGGTCAGTGTGAGGGTAGTTTAACTAGCAGCATGAGGTCAGTGTGAGGGTAGTTTAACTAGCAGCATGAGGTCAGTGTGAGGGTAGTTTAACTAGCAGCATGAGGTCAGTGTCAGGGTATTACAGAACTAATGTAACTCATGCTGCCAGGCTGTAGACCCTGGTATTACTACGTTGCCATGGCAGCCAAATCCAAGCCCCCACTCATTCCAACCTTCCCTGTGATCAGCATGGTTGTCTCCACCCCCTCCTTGTCTAGGCTTAAGGCTGCTGTTGTGGGCACACCAACACAGTCAGTGGGGGTAGCTGGGGCCCGTTTCTTTTGAAACCTATGAAACCTGGGCTGCCCGCCCACCCACACACACACACACACACACACACACACACCTTCTGTTGTTGTTGAGACACACCTCTTCCTTGGAAATGTCCTGACCTGCTCTAGTATAAAACCCTTCTAAACCTGTAGTCACTACCAGTACTTGACTTGGGCAGAAGCTCACCGGAGTACCGACACATCAAAATGTTCTACTGCTTGGAGTTCTTGTTCCTCTTAATAGAATATTAGCTCAAAACGTCTTAAAGATATAGTTCCTGTGCCTAAATGAAAATGGTACCATCACCCAAAATGAAAACCGTAAATATTTCTGGCCGTGTCATGTTCTGGCCGTGTCATGTTCAGGCCGTGTCATGTTCTGGCCGTGTCATGTTCTGGCCGTGTCATATTCTGTCCGTGTCATATTCTGTCCGTGTCATGTTCTGGCCGTGTCATATTCTTCTGGCCGTGTCATATTCTGGCCGTGTCATATTCTGGCCGTGTCATATTCTGTCCGTGTCATGTTCTGTCCGTGTCATGTTCTGGCCGTGTCATATTCTTCTGGCCGTGTCATATTCTGTCCGTGTCATGTTCTGTCCGTGTCATGTTCTGTCCGTGTCATGTTCTGTCCATGTCATATTCTTCTGGCCGTGTCATATTCTTCTGTCCGTGTCATGTTCTGTCCGTGTCATGTTCTGTCCGTGTCATATTCTTCTGGCCATGTCATGTTCTGGCCATGTCATGTTCTTCTGGCCATGTCATATTCTGTCCGTGTCATATTCTTCTGGCCATGTCATGTTCTGGCCATGTCATATTCTGTCCGTGTCATGTTCTGTCCGTGTCATGTTCTGTCCGTGTCATGTTCTGTCCGTGTCATGTTCTGTCCGTGTCATGTTCTGTCCGTGTCATGTTCTGTCCGTGTCATGTTCTTCTGGCCATGTCATGTTCTGGCCATGTCATATTCTGTCCGTGTCATGTTCTGTCCGTGTCATGTTCTGTCCGTGTCATGTTCTGTCCGTGTCATATTCTTCTGGTCCGTGTCATATTCTTCTGGCCGTGTCATATTCTGGCCACGTCATGTTCTTCTGGCCATGTCATGTTCTTCTGGCCGTGTCATGTTCTTCTGGCCGTGTCATGTTCTTCTGGCCGTGTCATGTTCTGGCCGTGTCATGTTCTTCTGGCCGTGTCATGTTCTTCTGGCCGTGTCATGTTCTGGCCGTGTCATGTTCTTCTGTCCGTGTCATGTTCTGTCCGTGTCATGTTCTTCTGGCCGTGTCATGTTCTGGCCGTGTCATGTTCTTCTGGCCGTGTCATGTTCTGGCCGTGTCATGTTCTTCTGGCCGTGTCATGTTCTTCTGGCCGTGTCATGTTCTTCTGGCCGTGTCATGTTCTGGCCATGTCTTGTTCTTCTGGCCGTGTCATGTTCTGGCCGTGTCATATTCTTCTGGCCATGTCATGTTCTTCTGGCCGTGTCATGTTCTGGCCATGTCATGTTCTTCTGGCCGTGTCATGTTCTGGCCATGTCATGTTCTGGCCGTGTCATGTTCTTCTGGCCGTGTCATGTTCTGGCCATGTCATGTTCTGGCCATGTCATGTTCTTCTGGCCGTGTCATGTTCTTCTGGCCGTGTCATGTTCTGGCCGTGTCATGTTCTGGCCGTGTCATGTTCTTCTGGCCGTGTCATGTTCTGGCCGTGTCATGTTCTGGCCGTGTCATGTTCTGGCCGTGTCATGTTCTTCTGGCCGTGTCATGTTCTTCTGGCCGTGTCATGTTCTTCTGGCCGTGTCATGTTCTTCTGGCCATGTCATGTTCTTCTGGCCGTGTCATGTTCTTCTGGCCGTGTCATGTTCTTCTGGCCGTGTCATGTTCTGGCCATGTCATGTTCTGGCCATGTCATGTTCTGGCCGTGTCATATTCTTCTGGCCATGACATGTTCTTCTGGCCATGTCATGTTCTTCTGGCCGTGTCATGTTCTTCTGGCCGTGTCATGTTCTTCTGGCCGTGTCATGTTCTGGCCATGTCATGTTCTTCTGGCCGTGTCATGTTCTGGCCATGTCATGTTCTGGCCGTGTCATGTTCTTCTGGCCATGTCATGTTCTTCTGGCCATGTCATGTTCTTCTGGCCGTGTCATGTTCTTCTGGCCGTGTCATGTTCTTCTGGCCGTGTCATGTTCTTCTGGCCGTGTCATGTTCTGGCCATGTCATGTTCTGGCCATGTCATGTTCTGGCCATGTCATGTTCTGGCCATGTCATGTTCTGGCCATGTCATGTTCTGGCCATGTCATATTCTTCTGGCCGTGTCATATTCTTCTGGCCATGTCATGTTCTTCTGGCCATGTCATGTTATTCTGGCCGTGTTGTCATATTCTGGCCGTGTTGTCATATTCTGGCCGTGTTGTCATATTCTGGCCGTGTTGTCATATTCTGGCCGTGTTGTCATATTCTGGCCGTGTTGTCATATTCTGGCCGTGTCATGTTCTTCTGGCCATGTCATGTTCTTCTGGCCATGTCATGTTCTTCTGGCCGTGTCATGTTCTGGCCATGTCATGTTCGGTCCATGTCATATTCTTCTGGCCATGTCATATTCTTCTGGCCATGTTCTGGCCATGTCATAGTCTGGATGGGATCAGTGTTCTACATCTGGCCTGATGGAGAGTTCTACATTCTGCACAGTGTGTGAAACACGAGACAATGGACTCTTCAGATAGCACTTGTCTTTAGTCTGGAATTTGGTTGGGGAGGGGGAGAGGGAAGGAGAGTGAAATATTCAGTGTTAGTTTGGACTAGGGGAGGTGGGAGGAGTTGTGGAGGTGAGGGTAGTGGTCTTCAGTGTTAGTTTGGACTAGGGGAGGTGGGAGGAGTTGTGGAGGTGAGGGTAGTGGTCTTCAGTGTTAGTTTGGACTAGGGGAGGTGGGAGGAGTTGTGGAGGTGAGGGTAGTGGTCTTCAGTGTTAGTTTGGACTAGGGGAGGTGGGAGGAGTTGTGGAGGCAGCAGGGTAGCCTAGTGGTTAGAGCGTTGGACTAGTAACCGAAAGGTTGCAAGTTCGAATCCCCGAGCCGACAAGGTACAAATCTGTCGTTCTGCCCCTGAACAGGCAGTTAACCCACTGTTCCTAGGCCGTCATTGAAAATAAGAATTTGTTCTTAACTGACTTGCCTAGTAAAATAAAGATAAAATAAATTTTAAAAAATAAAAAATTGTTTGGACTAAGGGAGTTGGGAGGAGTTGTGAAGGTGTGGGGTCTTTGGTGTGAATAGACCACACCCACTCTCTAAATCCCTTTAGGTTGTGAGAGAGAAGTTAAAGCAGGATCTGTCATTTCACTGATGAGAGGTTCAGATGAAAACCGTGGAATCGAGTCTGAAACACCAACTAATCATTTTTGGTGTCTGTGATCTGGGCCTGTATTCACAAAGAGTCTGAGACGATCTAGGGCCAGTTTGACCTTTTTGATCATAACGAACAAGGTTATATGAACGGGGGGGGGGGGGGGTTATGAATACAGGCCCTGTTTTGGTCTCTCTATGGGCCCCTTTTGCCTGTGTTTGGTTCAGAATGCCTCAGCGGCCTGAGTTAAAGGTTAACAAACAGGCTGCTGACTTTGGCTCTCTAATTCACTTCCTGGTTTCTTACTTTCCTTAGTTAATTTCTCAGGGCAATATGTGTTGTAGGAAAAAAATGGCAAGATTAGAAGAAAAGAAAAAAATGACACCCATTTTTCAGGGGGAAAATGTTTTATTTCCTTCATAAATCTACAGGCTGTTGCTCTCACCATTCATTGTCTTGTGAGACAGCAGGGAGTGTATGGAGCCATAGATCCATAGGCTGCGTTTCAAAACGGCACCACATTACCTGGTCAAAACACCTATTACCTATACCTGGTCAAAACACACCCAGTTACCTGGTCAAAACACCTATTACCTATACCCATTACCTGGTCAAAACACACCCTATTACCTACACCCATTACCTGGGTCAAAACACACCCTATTACCTACACCCATTACCTGGTCAGAACACCTATTACCTACACCCATTACCTGGGTCAAAACACACCCTATTACCTACACCCATTACCTGGGTCAAAACACCTATTACCTACACCCATTACCTGGTCAAAACACCTGGGTCAAAACACCTATTACCTATACCCTATTACCTATACCCATTACCTGGGTCAAAACACCTATTACCTATACCTGGTCAAAACACCTATTACCTACACCCATTACCTGGTCAAAACACCTATTACCTATACCCTATTACCTACACCCATTACCTGGGTCAAAACACATTACCTACACCCATTACCTGGTCAAAACACCTATTACCTATACCCTATTACCTATACCCATTACCTGGTCAAAACACCTATTACCTACACCCATTACCTGGTCAAAACACCTATTACCTACACTCATTACCGGGTCAAAAGACCTATTACCTACACCCATTACCTGGTCAAAACACCTATTACCTATACCCTATTACCTATACCCATTACCTGGGTCAAAACACCTATTACCTGGTCAAAACACCTATTACCTATACCTGGTCAAAACACCTATTACCTATACCTATTACCTGGTCAAAACACCTATTACCTATACCCTATTACCTATACCCATTACCTGGGTCAAAACACCTATTACCTGGTCAAAACACCTATTACCTATACCTGGTCAAAACACCTATTACCTATACCTGGTCAAAACACCTATTACCTATACCTATTACCTGGGTCAAAACACCTATTACCTATACCCATTACCTGGTCAAACGTAGTGCCAGTTGGGACTCATATTAGTATATTGTGTATGTATGGAGTCCCTTGGGTGAGAAAGATACTCAGTAAATAAGGTAGAACCCCCAATATGGGGTGATGTAGTTAGCTAACAAGTTTGTGTGGCCTACCACTTCGCAGATAAACAGTTGTTGCTCCTAGACGTTTCTACTTAACAATAACAGCACTTCCAGTTGACCGGGGTCAGCTCTAACGAGGTTAGGACGAGTCAGTTCATCAAATCTCTAAGACAGGGCCATGTTGAAAGTCACTGAGCTCTTCAGTACGGGCCATTCTACTGACAGTGTTTGTCTATGGAGATTGCATGGGCGTGTGCTCCATTTTATACACCTGTCAGAAACGGGTGTAGCAGAATTCACTTATTTGTATTGTATAATGTAGTGTATTTTGTTAGAAACCAGTTCAGTCAGAGCATATTGTAAATAGCATCGTTTGGATTGTGTGCACGGCTCGAGCCGAGGGTTTACCAGAATACAGAGCCTTGAGAAAGCATACATACCCATTGAATTAGTCCACATGCTGTTGTGTTACAGCCTGAATTCAAAATGGATTACATTTATTGTTTTACCCCCCCCCCCACACACAACCCCATAACAACAAAGTGAAAACCATTTTTTTTCTTTTTTTCAATGTTTGCTAATTTATCTGCTAATACAGAAATCTAATTTACATAAATATTCACACCCCTGAATAAATACATGTCAGAATCACCTTTGGCAGCGATTAGAGCTGAGAGTCTTTCTGGGTAAATCTGTTAAGAGCTTTCCACACCCGAATTGTACAATATTTGATATATTTTCACATTATTCATTAAAAAAAAATGACTCAAGCTCTGTCAAGTTGGTTGTTGAACATTGCTAGACAGCCATTTCAGGTCTTGCCATTGATTTTCCAGCAGATATCAGGAACATTCAATATCGTCACGGTAATGAACTCCAGTGTAGATTTGGCCATGTGTTTTAGGTTATTGTCCTGCTGGAAGGTGAATCTGTTTACAATAAATCCTAAATGGAAAAGGTATTAACCCATCTACCAATAGGGGCCCTTCTTTGCGAGGCATTGGAAAACCTCTATGGTCTATGTGCTTGATATTCACTGCTCAACTGATAATTGTATGTGTGGGGTACAATGATGAGGTAGTCAATCAAAAAAAAATACAACTGGTGTAGGCTTTACCGTGAAATGCTTGTTTACGAGCTCTTTCCAAGAATGTAGAGATAAAACATATACACGAGTGAAGCTATATACAGGAAGTACCAGTACCAGATCAATGTGGAGCTATGTACAGGAAGTACCAGATCAATGTGAGCTATATACAGGAAGTTTCTCCTATCTATGTGGAGCTATGTACAGGAAGTACCAGATTAATGTGGAGCTATATACAGGAAGTACCAGTTCAACGTGGAGCTATATACAGGAAGTACCAGATCAATGTGGAGCTATATACAGGAAGTACCAGTTCAACGTGGAGCTATATACAGGAAGTACCAGTTCAATGTGGAGCTATATACAGGAAGTACCAGTTCAATGTGGAGCTATATACAGGAAGTACCAGTTCAATGTGGAGCTATATACAGGAAGTACCAGTTCAATGTGGAGCTATATACAGGAAGTACCAGATCAATGTGGAGCTATATACAGGAAGTACCAGATCAATGTGGAGCTATATACAGGAAGTACCAGATCAATGTGGAGCTATATACAGGAAGTACCAGATCAATTGGAGCTATATACAGGAAGTACCAGATCAATGTGGAGCTATGAGGTATTTGAGGAAGATACAGTGTATTCAGAAAGTACTCAGACCCCTTGACTTGATCCACATTTTGTTACATTACAGCCTTATTCTAAAATATATATATATATTTTTTATACCCTCAATCTACACACAATAACCCATAATGACAAAGCAAAAATGGGTTTAGACATTTTAACCAATGTATTAAAATTAAAAACAGAAATACCTTATTTACAATAATATTCAGACTATGAGACTCGAAATTGAGCTCAGATGCATCATGTTTCCATTGATCATCCTTGAGATCTTTCTAGAACTTGGAGTCCACCTGTGGTAAATTCAATTGATTGGACATGATTTAGAAAGGCACACACCTGTCTATATAAGGTCCCGCAGTTGAAGGAATTGTCCGTAGAGCTCCGAGACAGGATTGTGTCGAGGCACAGATCTGGGGAAGGGCACCAAACAAATTATGCAGTATTGAAGTTCACCTAAGAACACAGTGGCCTCAAGATTTCTTTGGAACTGCAGTTGGGAGAAAAGGCTCTTGGTCAGGGAGGTGACCAAGAACCCGATGGTCACTCTGACAGAGCTCCAGAGTTCCTCTGTGGAGATGGGAGAACCTTCCATAAAGACAACAATCTCTGCAGCCCTCCACCAACCAGGCCTTTATGGTAGAGTGGCCAGACTGAAGGAAGCCACTCCTCAGTAAAAAAAAGCACATGACAGCCTGCTTGGAGTTTGCAAAAAGACACCTAAAGGACTCTCAGACCATGAGAAATAAGATTCTCTGGTCTGATGAAAACAAGATTGAACTCTTTGGCCTGAATGCCAAGTGTCATGTCTGGAGGAAACCTGGCACCATCCCTAAGGTGAAGCATGGTGGTGGCAGCATCATGCTGTGAGGATGTTTTTCAGCGGCAGGGACTGGGAGACTAGTCAGGATCGAGGGAAAGATGAACGGAGCAAAGTACAGAGAGATCCTTACTGAAAACTTGCTCCATGGCACTCAGGACCTCAGACTGGGGTGAAGGTTCAGGTTCCAACAGCACAACGACACAAAGCACACAGCCAAGACAACGCAGGAGTGGCTTTGGGACAAGTCGCTGAATGTCCTTGAGTGGCCCAGCCAGAGCCCGGACTTGAACCCGATAGAGCATCTCTGGAGAGACCTGAAAATAGCAGTGCAGTGATGCTCCCCATCCAACCTGACAGAGCTTGAGAGGATCTGCAGAGAAGAATGGGAGAAACTCCCCAAATACAGGTGTGCCAAGTTAGTAGTTTCATACCCAAGAACACTTGAGGTTGTAATCACTGCCCAAGGTGCTTCAACAAAGTACTGAGTAAAGAACCTTCACTCCTGAATTTATTTAGGCCATAACAAAGGGGTTGAATAGTTATTGACTCAAGCTTTTTCATTCTTAATTAATTTGTAAAACCTTCTAAAAACACAATTCCACTTTGACATTATGTGTTTAGATCAGTGACACAAAATCTCAAGTTAATCCATTTTAAATTCAGGTTTTAACACAACAAAATGTGGAAAAAGTCAAGGGGTGTGAATACTCTCTGAATGACACTGTACAAGTGGTGTTATTTACAAGAGCATCTCAATCTCAACTCAATCATACACCTCCCTTCCAGACAGACATCTGACAACACACACACACACACACGCTGAGAGACAGTCCTCCTGACCTGCACAGCTCTCAGACAGTTCAACACACACACACACACACACACACACACGCTGAGAGACAGTCCTCCTGACCTGCACAGCTCTCAGACAGTTCAACACACACACACACACACACACACACAGCTAGCTGCATTGCCGCTCTGCTCTCGGTCTAAGATACAGTTCAACGGCTGCACTCTGACCTCATTGACCTCTAACCTCTCCTCCCCGAAGGTCACCTCGTGTTTTATCCATGGGTCTGTCCCACCCCCCTATTTTCCAAAAACCCAAAACCCATCTTTAAGCCAACCCAGAAGAGGGTCCCAACCACAACGGGTCCCAACCACAGCGGGTCCCAGCTACTAATACAAATAGTGCAGGGGTGTTTTCATTCCGGCAATTCTGTTGAAAAACATTTGTTAAAACGGGAAGCAAAGGAAACAAGGAGGGACTCCAAACAGAATGAATAGTTGTCATAAACAATGTTTGTGTTTCCAATAGAATGCACAATTCCTGAGCTCTACCCAGGGCAAAGCCCGGAATCAGAACCTTCCCCCCTCTCTCCACTGTCTCGTGTACTTTCTTCAGGAAGTCCCTCTCCCTGTACCTCTTGGAGTCACGGATTATATTGGTCTCCAGTTGACACAGAGTGCCTTTATTACAAAGTTTTGAGAATGACACAAATATTAATTTCCACAAAGTCTGCTGCTTCAGAGTCTTTAGATATTTTTGTCAGATGTTACTATGGAATACTGAAGTATAATTACAAGCATTTCATAAGTGTCAAAGGCTTTTATTGACAATTACATGAAGTTGATGCAATGAGTCAATATTTGCAGTGTTGACCGTTCTTTTTCAAGACCTCTGCAATCCGCCCTGGCATGCTGTCAATTAACTTCTGGGCCACATCCTGACTGATGGCAGCACATTCTTGCATAATCAATGCTTGGAGTGTGGATTTTTGTTTGTTCACCCGCCTCTTGATGATTGACCACAAGTTCTCAATAGGATTAAGGTCTGGGAAGTTTCCTGGCCATGGACCCAACCTATCGATGTTTTGTTCCCCGAGCCGCTTAGTTATAATTTTTAGCCTTATGGCAAGGTGCTCTATCATGCTGGAAAAGCCCTTTCTGTGCAAAGCAATGATGGCACCACGCGTTTCCTTGCAGGTAACCATGGTTGACAGAGGAAGAGCCATGATTCCAAGCACCACCCTCCATTCGAAGCTCCCACTCTGTTATTTGAAACTCAATCAGCATGACAGAGTGATCTCCAGCCTTGTCCTCATCAACACTCACACCTGTGTTAACAAGAGAATCACTGACATGTCAGCTGGTCCTTTTGTGGCAGGGCTGAAATGCAGTGGAAATGTTTTTGGGGATTCAGTTCATTTGCATGGCAAAGACGGACTTTGAATTGCAATTAATTGCATCTGATCACTCTTCATAACATTCTGGAGTATATGCAAATTCCCATCATACAAAATTAGGCAGCAGACTGTGACACAAATATTAATTTTCATTCTCAAAACTTTTGGCCACGAGTGTAGATGTCAGCTTCATTTGCATGTTTCAAGCAGAACACCATTAGCTGAACAGCCTCTTTGGACAACCAATCCCTACTCAGTTGACCTACCTTGTTCTAACCTCACACACGGATTCAGACAGACAGACAGTTCCTTCTCAGTCCTCTGATTCAGACAGACAGACATGCTGAGCCCCACCCTTTTCTCTTTATCTGGAAATATGAGCCAGTAATTTAGAAAACAGTCCTAACGTGTGGGACTGGCTTGTGATTACGTCGTCTTATCTTCTCTACTACGAGGCTCTGATCCACGGCCCTGCCACGAGGCTCTGATCCACGGCCCTGCCACGAGGCTCTGATCCACGGCCCTGCCACGAGGCTCTGATCCACGGCCCTGCCACGAGGCTCTGATCCACGGCCCTGCCACGAGGCTCTGATCCACGGCCCTGCCACGAGGCTCTGATCCACGGCCCTGCCACGAGGCTCTGATCCACGGCCCTGCCACGAGGCTCTGATCCACGGCCCTGCCACGAGGCTCTGATCCACGGGACTGAGTCTGAGACACACAGGTGATAACACACGAGACCCAAACCTTTCTTTTTCTCTGGAAATATGAGTCAGTGAGTTAGAAAACAGTCCAATGGGGAACGAGCCAGTGTCTTGGAGGAGGAGTCTCATGATAACAGAGAGAGAGACTACGTTATTGTCCTGGTCTCTAGCCTGTGTCTTGAAGGAGGAGTCTCATGATAACAGAGAGAGAGAGACAGAGAGAGAGAGAGAGACTACGTTATTGTCCTGGTCTCTAGCCTGTGAAAGGAGGAGTCTCATGATAACAGAGAGAGAGAGAGAGAGAGAGAGACTACGTTATTGTCCTGGTCTCTAGCCTGTGAAAGGAAGAGTCTCATGATAACAGAGAGAGAGAGAGAGAGACTACGTTATTGTCCTGGTCTCTAGCCTGTGAAAGGAGGAGTCTCATGATAACAGAGAGAGAGACTACGTTATTGTCCTGGTCTCTAGCCTGTGAAAGGAAGAGTCTCATGATAACAGGCAGTAACACTTCAAAAAGACATCATGGTGAATAACAATCTAACACAGGATGCAGTCGAAATAGCAATAGCCTTCAATTCCTACTTTATTGACTCTGTCAGGGTACTGACACAGAACCCCTCCACTGGTTTCTTGGGCTCAGTGCTAGTGAATGACACTCAACCTGTCTTCATCATGAGGAAGGTTTCTGAGTCAAAGGTGAACAAGGTGATTAGCTCACTAAAGAACTCTAAAGCCAAAGATGTGTTTGGGCTGGACTCTACCTTTCTTAAAAACTACAAAGAGTCACTCATTGGCCCCATTACTAAGGTCACCAACACATCTATTGGTCTCGGGGTGTTTCCAAGGGTATGGAAGTCGGCCATAATAACGGCATCTTTAAATTAGGCGACCCTGCTGACGTGAGTAACTACAGGCTCATTAGTATTCTACCTGTGGTGTCAAAGGTTGTTGAAAAGTGTGTAGCAGAATAACTGATTGCCCACCTCAACAACAGCCCCTTCACATTACACTCCATGCAGTTTGGCTTCAGAGCGAAACACTCCACAGAAACGGCCAACTGCTTTCTTCTGGAAAATGCGAAGTCCAAGATGGACAAAGGGGGCGTTGTTGGGGCTGTGTTTCTGGAACCTAAGGAAGGCTTTTGATACTGTTTACCATGAGATTCTAATCACAAAATTGTCCAAGTTCAACTTTTCCCCTGATGCCTTGAGATGGATGAAACCTTGAAGGCAGAACTCAGTGTGTCAGAGTGAGCAATGAGCTGTCGCCCACTCTTAGCTATGATGTGGGCGTGCCCCAAGGGTTAATACTGGGGCCCCTCCTGTTCAGCCTGTACATTAATGATCTGCCTTCTGTCTGTACTGGGTCTGAAGTTCGAATGTATGCAGATGATACAGTGATATATGAGCATGCAAAGAGCAAACAACAAGCTGAACAAGAACTCACTACTGTAATGGTCCAGGTTACAGTGACTCACTACTGTAATGGTCCAGGTTACATAGTGACTCACTACTGTAATGGTCCAGGTTACATAGTGGCTCACTACTGTAATGGTCCAGGTTACAAAGTGACTCACTACTGTAATGGTCCAGGTTACATAGTGACTCACTACTGTAATGGTCCAGGTTACTGTAATCCAGTGACTCACTCACTACTGTAATGGTCCAGGTTACAAAGTGACTCACTACTGTAATGGTCCAGGTTGACTCACAACTGTAAGTGACTCACTACTGTAATGGTCCAGGTTACACAGTGACTCAGTTACACAGTGACTCACTACTGTAATGGTCCAGGTTACACAGTGACTCACTACTGTAATGGTCCAGGTTACACAGTGACTCACTACTGTAATGGTCCAGGTTACACAGTGACTCACTACTGTAATGGTCCAGGGTCCAGGTTACATAGTGACTCACTACTGTAATGGTCCAGGTTACATAGTGACTCACTACTGTAATGGTCCAGGTTACATAGTGACTCACTACTGTAATGGTCCAGGTTACAAAGTGACTCACTACTGTAATGGTCCAGGTTACATAGTGGCTCACTACTGTAATGGTCCAGGTTACATAGTGGCTCACTACTGTAATGGTCCAGGTTACATAGTGACTCACTACTGTAATGGCTCCAGGTTACATAGTGACTCACTACTGTAATGGTCCAGGTTACATAGTGACTCACTACTGTAATGGTCCAGGTTGACTCACATAGTGACTCACTACTGTAATGGTCCAGGTTACATAGTGACTCACTACTGTAATGGTCCAGGTTACATAGTGACTCACTACTGTAATGGTCCAGGTTACATAGTGACTCACTACTGTAATGGTCCAGGTTACATAGTGGCTCACTACTGTAATGGTCCAGGTTACATAGTGGCTCACTACTGTAATGGTCCAGGTGACTCAGTGACTCACTACTGTAATGGTCCAGGTTACATAGTGACTCACTACTGTAATGGTCCAGACTCACTACTGTAATGGTCCAGGTAGTGGCTCACTACTGTAATGGTCCAGTGTTAACAAAGTGACTCACTACTGTAATGGTCCAGGTTACATAGTGACTCACTACTGTAATGGTCCAGGTTACATAGTGACTCACTACTGTAATGGTCCAGGTTACACAGTGACTCACTACTGTAATGGTCCAGGTTACACAGTGACTCACTACTGTAATGGTCCAGGTTACACAGTGACTCACTACTGTAATGGTCCAGGTTACACAGTGACTCACTACTGTAATGGTCCAGTGACTTACTGTAACAGTGACTCACTACTGTAATGGTCCAGGTTACACAGTGACTCACTACTGTAATGGTCCAGGTTACACAGTGACTCACTACTGTAATGGTCCAGGTTACATAGTGACTCACTACTGTAATGGTCCAGGTTACATAGTGGCTCACTACTGTAATGGTCCAGGTTACATAGTGGCTCACTACTGTAATGGTCCAGGTTACATAGTGACTCACTACTGTAATGGTCCAGGTTACATAGTGACTCACTACTGTAATGGTCCAGGTTACATAGTGACTCACTACTGTAATGGTCCAGGTTACATAGTGACTCACTACTGTAATGGTCCAGGTTACATAGTGACTCACTACTGTAATGGTCCAGGTTACATAGTGACTCACTACTGTAATGGTCCAGGTTACATAGTGACTCACTACTGTAATGGTCCAGGTTACATAGTGACTCACTACTGTAATGGTCCAGGTTACATAGTGGACTCACTACTGGCTCACTACTGTAATGGTCCAGGACTCACTACTGTAATGGTCCAGGTTGTGACTCAGTGACTCACTACTGTAATGGTCCAGGTTACATAGTGACTCACTACTGTAATGGTCCAGGTGACTCAGTGACTCACTACTGTAATGGTCCAGGTTACATAGTGACTCACTACTGTAATGGTCCAGGTTACATAGTGACTCACTACTGTAATGGTCCAGGTTACATAGTGACTCACTACTGTAATGGTCCAGGTTACACAGTGACTCACTACTGTAATGGTCCAGGTGACTCACACATGGTCCAGGACTCAGTGACTCACTACTGTAATGGTCCAGGTTACACAGTGACTCACTACTGTAATGGTCCAGGTTACACAGTGACTCAGTACTGTAATGGTCCAGGTTACATAGTGACTCAGTGACTCACTACTGTAATGGTCCAGGTTACACAGTGACTCACTACTGTAATGGTCCAGGTTACATAGTGACTCACTACTGTAATGGTCCAGGTTACATAGTGACTCACTACTGTAATGGTCCAGGTTACACAGTGACTCACTACTGTAATGGTCCAGGTTACACAGTGACTCACTACTGTAATGGTCCAGGTTACATAGTGACTCACTACTGTAATGGTCCAGGTTACAAAGTGACTCAGGTTTGTATCTCAATGTGGGAAAAAAAAAAACAGTTTGCATTTTCTTCACAAAGAGGGCAACAGATGCTACTGAGCCAGATGTCTATGTGTCAGGGAAGAAGCTCCAGGTGGTATCTGATTTTAAGTACCTTGGCATCATACTTGATTCCAACCGCTCTTCTAAAAAGCATGTGAAAAAGGTCATTCAAATTCAACCTAGCTAATTTCCGATTTATACGAAATTGTTTGACTACAAAACTGTACTTCAAATCTATGATACTCCCCAACTTAACATACTGCTTGACTAGTTGGGCCCAAGCTTGCTGTACAACATTAAAACCTATTCAGTGCGTCTACAAACAGGCTCTCAAAGTGCTTGATAGGAAGCCCAATAGCCATCATCACTGTTACATCCTCAGAAAGCATGAGCTCCTGAGTTGGGGAAATCTTGTGCAATACTGGTGATATATGTGCAAGCAAACAACAAGCTGCATAAGAACTCACTACTACGCATGTCTTGTATTCAAGATCCTAAATGGCCTGGCTCCTCCCCCTCCACTCAGTATTTTTGTTAAACAGAAAACCCAAACATATGGCAGCAGATCCACAAGGTCTTCCATGACAGGTGACTGTATAGTTCCCTTAAGGAAAAGCACCTTTAGTAAATCTGCATTCTCTGTGAGAGCTTCCCATGTCTGGAATACACTGCCTTCAGACACACATAACTGCACCACCTATCACACTTTCACAAAATGCATGAAGACATGGCTAAAGGTCAATCAGATTTGTGAACATAATCCCTAGTTGTGTGTTGCTGCTTTCCATGTTGTCTGTAGCTTGTGAGGTGTGGAAACACTGTTGCTTTTATGAATTTTGTCTTGCTGCTTTGTGTTCTACATTGCTGTCTGTATGCTACATCTTGCTTGTCCTACGTTGCTCTGTCTGTATGCTACATCTTGCTAGTCCTATCGTTGCCCGGTCTGTATGCTACGTCTTGCTAGTCCTACGTTGCCCTGTCTGTATGCTACGTCTTGCTAGTCCTACGTTGCCCTGTCTGTATGCTACGTCTTGCTTGTCCTACGTTGCCCTGTCTGTATGCTACGTCTTGCTAGTCCTATGTTGCCCTGTCTGTATGCTACGTCTTGCTAGTCCTATGTTGCCCTGTCTGTATGCTAAGTCTTGCTTGTCCTATGTTGCTCTGTCTGTATGCTAAGTCTTGCTTGTCCTACGTTGCCCTGTCTGTATGTTCTGTCTGTATGCTAAGTCTTGCTAGTCCTATGTTGCCCTGTCTGTATGCTACGTCTTGCTAGTCCTATGTTGCCCTGTCTGTATGCTACGTCTTGCTAGTCCTATGTTGCAATGTCTGTATGCTCTGTCCGTATGCTAAGTCTTGCTAGTCCTATGTTGCTCTGTCTGTATGCTAAGTCTTGCTTGTCCTATGTTGCTCTGTCTGTATTCTCTGTCTGTATGCTACGTCTTGCTAGTCCTGTTGCCCTGTCTGTATGCTACGTCTTGCTTGTCCTATGTTGCTCTGTCTGCTACGTCTTGCTAGTCCTATGTTGCCCTGTCTGTATGCTACGTCTTGCTAGTCCTATGTTGCCCTGTCTGTATGCTACGTCTTGCTAGTCCTATGTTGCCCTGTCTGTATGCTACGTCTTGCTAGTCCTATGTTGCCCTGTCTGTATGCTACGTCTTGCTAGTCCTATGTTGCTCTGTCTGTATGCTAAGTCTTGCTTGTCCTATGTTGCTCTGTCTGTATGCTCTGTCTGTATGCTACGTCTTGCTAGTCCTATGTTGCCCTGTCTGTATGCTACGTCTTGCTAGTCCTATGTTGCCCTGTCTGTATGCTACGTCTTGCTAGTCCTATGTTGCCCTGTCTGTATGCTACGTCTTGCTAGTCCTATGTTGCCCTGTCTGTATGCTACGTCTTGCTAGTCCTATGTTGCCCTGTCTGTATGCTACGTCTTGCTAGTCCTATGTTGCCCTGTCTGTATGCTACGTCTTGCTAGTCCTATGTTGCCCTGTCTGTATGCTACGTCTTGCTAGTCCTATGTTGCCCTGTCTGTATGCTACGTCTTGCTAGTCCTATGTTGCTCCGGAAGACCACTGACATCATGATTCAACATTTTGGGCTGCAATTTCTTAGGCTGGTAACTCTAATGAACTTGTCCTCTGCAGCAGAGGTAACTCTGGGTCTGCCTTTCCTGTGGCGGTCCTCATGAGAGCCAGTTTCATCATAGCTCTTGATGGTTTTTGAGACTGTACTTGAAGAAACTCTCAAAGTTCTTGACATTTCAGAATTGGCTGACCTTCACGACTTATAGTAATGATGGACTGTCGTTTCTCTTTGCTTAATTGGGCTGTACTTGCCATAATATGGACTTGGTATTTTACCAAATAGGGCTTCCTTCTGTGTACCAGCCCTACCTTGTATCAACACAATTGATTGTCTCAAACACATTAAGGATAGAAATTCCACAAATTAACAAGGCACACCTGGTAATTGAAATGCATTCCAGATGACTACCTCATGAAGCTGGGGGGGGTCAAAATCAAAAGTAACAGTCAGTATCTGGTGTGGCCACCAGCTGCATTAAGTACTGCAGTACATCTCCTCCTCATGGACTGCACCAGATTTGCCAGTTCTTGCTATGAGAGGTTACCCCACTCTCCTACCAAAGCACCTGCAAGTTGCCGGACATTTCTGGGGGGAAATGGCCCTAGCCCCCACCCTCTGATCCAACAGGTCCCAGACGTGCTCAATGGGATTGAGATGCGGGCTCTTCGCTGGCTATGGCAGAACACTGACATTCCTGTCTTGCAGGAAATCACACACAGAATGAGCAGTATGGCTGGTGGCATTGTCATGCTGGAGGGTCATGTCAGGATGTGCCTGCAGGAAGGGTACAACATGAGGGAGGAGGATGTCTTCCCTGTAACGCACAGCGTTGAGATTGCCTGCAATGACAACAAGTTCAGTCCGATGATGCTGTGACACACCGCCCCAGACCATGACGGACCCTCCACCTCCAAATCAATCCAGGTCCAGAGTACAGGCCTCGGTGTAACGCTCATTCCTTCCACGATAAACGCAAATCCGACCATCACCCCTGGTGAGATAAAACCGTGACTCTTCAGTGAAGAGCACTTTTTGCCAGTCCTGTCTGGTCCAGCGACGGTGGGTTTGAGCCCATAGGCAACGTTGTTGTTGGTGATGTCTGGTGAGGACCTGCCTTACAACAGACCTACCAGCCCTCAGTCCAGCCTCTCACATATTGGGGACAGTCTGATGGAGGGATTGTCCGTTCTTGGTGTTGTTGCCATCCTGTACCGGTCAAGCAGGTGTGATGTTCGGATGTACCGATCCTGTGCAGGTGTTGTTACACGTGGTCTGCCACTGAGAGGACGATCAGCTGTCTGTCCTGTCTCCCTGTAGCACCGTCTTAGGCAGCAGTACGGACATTGCAATTTATTGCCCTGGCCACATCTGCAGTCCTCATGCCTCCTTGCAGCATGCCTAAGGCACGTTTACGCAGATGAGCAGGGACCCTGGGCATCTTTCTTTTGGTGTTTTTCAGAGTCAGTAGAAAGGCCTCTAAGTTGTCATAAGTGTGACCTTAATTGCCTACCGTCTGTAAGCTGTTAGGTGTCTTAACGACCGTTCCACAGGTGCATGTTCATGGTTCATTTTCATTTAACCTTTATTTAACTAGGCAATTCAGTTAAGAACAAATTCTTATTTACAATGACAGCCTAGGAACAGTGGGTTAACTGCCTTGTTCAGGGGCAGAACGACAGACTTTTACCTTGTCAGCTCGGGGATTCGATCTTGCAACCTTTTGGTTACTAGTCCAATGCCCTAACCATTAGGCTACCTGCCGCCCCTTCATTGAACAAGCATGAGGAAACAGTGTTTAAACCCTTTACAAATGAAGATCTGTGAAAGTTATTTAGATTTTTACAAATTATCTTTGAAAGACAGGGTCCTGAAAAAGGGATATTTCTTTTTTTCCCCCCAGAGTTATATTTTTATTGTTAGAACGGTACACTTGTTTATTTAGTGTTGTTTACACTGTTCCAAAATGGTCCGAAAAAAATAATATTGTAATCTAAACAGCAACTGTTGGGCATATATAATACTCACACAACACTTGCTCCTCCCCTCCACACAACACTTGCTCCTCCCCTCCACACAACGCTTGCTCCTCCCCTCCTTTGTCTGGATCTCCAGTAGCTTCCACAACACAAGTCACATGTCTTCCACAGATCTGATTTCCCCTTTCCCTCCTGAGCAACCAGTAAACATTCACCCATTTCCAGTTCCTTTGTCACGTTCTCCGCATCTATTTTTCTGTCACGTTACTGTGTTCGGAGTTTATTGTAACCTATTTATTGATGTGACACCATCGGGCACTTTCTTGAGTCATTTGTGCGTCTTAATTATTTAAATCGAACATTGTGCTTAAAGCATCAGACAAGTGCATTTGTAATTTATTTAATTCAAAAACACATAGGGTGTCTGTCTATATACTGAAAATTAAGTTTAAATATTGACCAATTGAACGAAAGAACAGGATGACTCTTGGTCGACCAAGATTCTTTGTAAGCCCCATGACTAAATATAATATATACATCTACAAATGGTATGTGGGAGGAGGAGCCCTGCATAGTTCACAGGAGATCTAGTATACAAGAGATCTCCCCAACACAACACTCTGGTATGCAGACAGCAAGAGAACCTCACCAAACCCCCCCCCCCCCTACACACACACATCTAGCAGAGGTCAGTGGGTTGGAGTTAGCAGAGGCCCAACGCTCTGCTTACCAGGAGCAGAGAGAGCGCGAGAGAAAGAGAGAGCGAGTGGGCAATCCTGGACAAGAGGTCAGAGGTTTCTGGGTCAGCATGGGAAATTAATTCTGATTCATTAGGATCCCCATTATCCGAAGCCAATGGCGACATCTAGTCTTACTGGGGTCTGACACATAACGAAAAAAACATTACAAAATACTTTACAATTTACATTAAAAACATTAACATATAGTGTGTGTGTGTGTGTGTGTCTGTCAGTTCCACATGTCAGTTCATACACACAACAAGTAGGTCACATGGGGGAAAGGCGTTGTGTTGCGAGGCGTTTCTTTATCTGTTTTAAACCAGGTTTACTGTTCACATGCTCTGTATAAGATGGAAGGGAGTTCCATGCACTCATGCTCTGTATAAGATGGAAGGGAGTTCCATGCACTCATGGCTCTGTATAATACTGTACTTTTAACATGGCAAGTCAGTTAAGAACACATTCTTATTTTCAATGACGGCCTAGGAACAGTGGGTTAACTGCCTTGTTCAGGAGTAGAACAACAGATTTTCACCTTGTCAGCTCGGGGGATCCAATCTTGCAACCGTACAGTTGACTAGTCCAACGCAATAACGACCTGCCTCTCTCTCGTTGCACTCCACAAGGAGACTGCCTGTTACGCGAATGCAGTAAGCCAAGGTAAATTGCTAGCTAGCATTAAACTTATCTTGTAAAAAACAATCAATCATAATCACTAGTTAACTACACATGGTTGATGATATTACTAGATATTATCTAGCGTGTCCTGCGTTGCATATAATCTGACTGAGCATACAAGTATCTAAGTATCTGACTGAGCGGTGGTAGGCAGAAGCAGGAGGGTAAACATTCATTCAAACAGCACTTTCGTGCGTTTTGCCAGCAGCTCTTCGTTGTGCTTCAAGCATTGCGCTGTTTATGACTTCAAGCCTATCAACTCCCGAGATGAGGCTGGTGTAACCGAAGTGATATGGCTAGCTACTTAGCGCACGCTAATAGCGTTTCAAAAGTCACTCGCTCTGAGTCTTCTAGTAGTTGTTCCCCTTGCTCTGCATGGGTAACGCTGCTTCGATGGTGGCTGTTGTCGTTGTGTTGCTGGTTCGAGCCCAGGGAGGAGCGAGGAGAGGGACGGAAGCTATACTTTTACACTGGCAATACTAAAGTGCCTAAAAGAACATCCAATAGTCAAAGGTATATGAAATACAAATGGTATAGAGGGAAATAGTCCTATAATAACTACAACCTAAAACTTCTTACCTGGGAATATTGAAGACTCATGTTAAAAGGAACCACCAGCTTTCATATGTTCTCATGTTCTGAGCAAGGAACTTAAACGTTAGCTTTCTTACATGGCACATATTGCACTTTTACTTTCTCCTCCAACACTTTGTTTTTGCATTATTTAAACCAAATTGAACATGTTTCATTATTTACTTGAGGCTACATTTTATTGATGTATTATATTAAGTTAAAATAAGTGTTCATTCAGTATTGTTGTAATTGTCATTATTACAAATACATGTATATATATGTATATATATTGATTTTTTTTAAAACATTTTTTTTTAAATCGGCCTCCTCCAATAATCGGTATCGGCGTTGAAAAATCATAATCGGTCGACCTCTAATAGGTATATATTAAAGTGTTGATGTGGTTGGTCCTGTAACAACAGATGTGGTCTCTTTGTAGAGAAGGTGAAAAATCATAATTGGTCGACCTCTAATACACATACAGTGGCATTCAGAAAGTATTCAGACCCCTTGACTTTTTCCACATTTTGTTACGTTACGGCCTTATTCTGAAATTGATTTTTTTTTATACAAATTCTCAATCTACATAATACATGTTACTCTATATAATAATCAACTTGTCTGTCTAGACCATGTTACTCTATATAATGATCAACCTGTCTGTCTAGACCATGTTACTCTATATAATGATCAACCTGTCTGTCTAGAGACTAGACCATGTTACTCTACATAATGATCAACCTGTCTGTCTAGAGACTAGACCATGTTACTCTATATAATGATCAACCTGTCTGTCTAGAGACTAGACCATGTTACTCTACATAATGATCAACCTGTCTGTCTAGAGACTAGACCATGTTACTCTATATAATGATCAACCTGTCTGTCTAGACCATGTTACTCTACATAATGATCAACCTGTCTGTCTAGAGACTAGACCATGTTACTCTATATAATGATCAACCTGTCTGTCTAGAGACTAAGACCATGTTACTCTACATAATGATCAACCTGTCTGTCTAGAGACTAGACCATGTTACTCTACATAATGATCAACCTGTCTGTCTAGACCAGAGACTAGACCAACTATATAATAATCAACCTGTCTGTCTAGAGACTAGACCATGTTACTCTATATAATGATCAACCTGTCTGTCTAGAGACTAGACCATGTTACTCTACATAATGATCAACCTGTCTGTCTAGACCATGTTACTCTACATAATGATCAACCTGTCTGTCTAGACCATGTTACTCTACATAATGATCAACCTGTCTGTCTAGAGACTAGACCATGTTACTCTATATAATGATCAACCTGTCTGTCTAGACCATGTTACTCTACATAATGATCAACCTGTCTGTCTAGAGACTAGACCATGTTACTCTACATAATGATCAACCTGTCTGTCTAGAGACTAGACCATGTTACTCTATATAATGATCAACCTGTCTGTCTAGACCAGTTACTCTACATAAGACTAGACCATGTTACTAGACCATGTTACTCTATATAATGATCAACCTGTCTGTCTAGAGACTAGACCATGTTACTCTATATAATGATCAACCTGTCTGTCTAGAGACTAGACCATGTTACTCTACATAATGATCAACCTGTCTGTCTAGAGACTAGACCATGTTACTCTACATAATGATCAACCTGTCTGTCTATATAAGACCTGTCTGTCTAGAGACTAGACCATGTTACTCTATATAATGATCAACCTGTCTGTCTAGAGACTAGACCATGTTACTCTATATAATGATCAACCTGTCTGTCTAGAGACTAGACCATGTTACTCTATATAATAATCAACCTGTCTGTCTAGAGACTAGACCATGTTACTCTACATAATGATCAACCTGTCTGTCTAGACCATGTTACTCTATATAATGATCAACCTGTCTGTCTAGACCATGTTACTCTACATAATGATCAACCTGTCTGTCTAGACCATGTTACTCTATATAATGATCAACCTGTCTGTCTAGACCATGTTACTCTATATAATGATCAACCTGTCTGTCTAGACCATGTTACTCTATATAATGATCAACCTGTCTGTCTAGACCATGTTACTCTATATAATGATCAACCTGTCTGTCTAGAGACTAGACCATGTTACTCTATATAATGATCAACCTGTCTGTCTAGAGACTAGACCATGTTACTCTATATAATGATCAACCTGTCTGTCTAGAGACTAGACCATGTTACTCTATATAATAATCAACCTGTCTGTCTAGAGACTAGACCATGTTACTCTACATAATGATCAACCTGTCTGTCTAGAGACTAGACCATGTTACTCTACATAATGATCAACCTGTCTGTCTAGACCATGTTACTCTATATAATGATCAACCTGTCTGTCTAGAGACTAGACCATGTTACTCTATATAATGATCAACCTGTCTGTCTAGAGACTAGACCATGTTACTCTATATAATAATCAACCTGTCTGTCTAGAGACTAGACCATGTTACTCTACATAATGATCAACCTGTCTGTCTAGACCATGTTACTCTATATAATGATCAACCTGTCTGTCTAGACCATGTTACTCTACATAATGATCAACCTGTCTGTCTAGACCATGTTACTCTATATAATGATCAACCTGTCTGTCTAGACCATGTTACTCTATATAATGATCAACCTGTCTGTCTAGACCATGTTACTCTATATAATGATCAACCTGTCTGTCTAGACCATGTTACTCTATATAATGATCAACCTGTCTGTCTAGACCATGTTACTCTATATAATGATCAACCTGTCTGTCTAGAGTCTAGACCATGTTACTCTACATAATGATCAACCTGTCTGTCTAGAGACTAGACCATGTTACTCTATATAATAATCAACCTGTCTGTCTAGAGACTAGACCATGTTACTCTACATAATGATCAACCTGTCTGTCTAGAGACTAGACCATGTTACTCTACATAATGATCAACCTGTCTGTCTAGACCATGTTACTCTAATATAATGATCATGTTACTCTATATGTCAACCTGTCTGTCTAGACCATGTTACTCTATATAATGATCAACCTGTCTGTCTAGAGACTAGACCATGTTACTCTACATAATGATCAACCTGTCTAGAGTCATGTTACTCTATATAAGAGACTGTCTAGACCATGTTACTCTATATAATAATCAACCTGTCTGTCTAGACCATGTTACTCTATATAATGATCAACCTGTCTGTCTAGAGACTAGACCATGTTACTCTATATAATGATAGACCAACCTGTCTGTCTAGAGACTAGACCATGTTACTCTATATAATGATCAACCTGTCTGTCTAGACCAGACTAGACCATGTTACATGTTCTATATAATGATCAACCTGTCTGTCTAGAGACTAGACCATGTTACTCTATATAATGATCAACCTGTCTGTCTAGAGACTAGACCATGTTACTCTACATAATGATCAACCTGTCTAGAGACTAGACCATGTTACTCTACATAATGATCAACCTGTCTGTCTAGAGACTAGACCATGTTACTCTACATAATGATCAACCTGTCTGTCTAGACCATGTTACTCTATATAATGATCAACCTGTCTGTCTAGACCATGTTACTCTATATAATGATCAACCTGTCTGTCTAGAGACTAGACCATGTTACTCTACATAATGATCAACCTGTCTGTCTAGACCATGTTACTCTACATAATGATCAACCTGTCTGTCTAGACCATGTTACTCTACATAATGATCAACCTGTCTGTCTAGACCATGTTACTCTATATAATAATCAACCTGTCTGTCTAGACCATGTTACTCTATATAATGATCAACCTGTCTGTCTAGAGACTAGACCATGTTACTCTATATAATGATCAACCTGTCTGTCTAGAGACTAGACCATGTTACTCTATATAATGATCAACCTGTCTGTCTAGACCAGTCTAGATCAACCATGTTACTCTATATAATGATCAACCTGTCTGTCTAGAGACTAGACCATGTTACTCTATATAATGATCAACCTGTCTGTCTAGACCATGTTACTCTACATAATGATCAACCTGTCTGTCTAGAGACTAGACCATGTTACTCTATATAATGATCAACCTGTCTGTCTAGACCATGTTACTCTACATAATAATCAACCTGTCTGTCTAGAGACTAGACCATGTTACTCTATATAATGATCAACCTGTCTGTCTAGAGACTAGACCATGTTACTCTATATAATGATCAACCTGTCTATATCTATCAACCTAGAGACTAGACCATGTTACTATATAATGATCAACCTGTCTGTCTAGACCATGTTACTCTATATAATGATCAACCTGTCTGTCTAGAGACTAGACCATGTTACTCTACATAATGATCAACCTGTCTGTCTAGACCATGTTACTCTACATAATGATCAACCTGTCTGTCTAGAGACTAGACCATGTTACTCTATATAATGATCAACCTGTCTGTCTAGAGACTAGACCATGTTACTCTATATAATGATCAACCTGTCTGTCTAGACCATGTTACTCTATATAATGATCAACCTGTCTGTCTAGAGACTAGACCATGTTACTCTACATAATGATCAACCTGTCTGTCTAGACCATGTTACTCTATATAATGATCAACCTGTCTGTCTAGACCATGTTACTCTACATAATGATCAACCTGTCTGTCTAGAGACTAGACCATGTTACTCTATATAATGATCAACCTGTCTGTCTAGACCATGTTACTCTATATAATGATCAACCTGTCTGTCTAGAGACTAGACCATGTTACTCTATATAATGATCAACCTGTCTGTCTAGAGACTAGACCATGTTACTCTATATAATGATCAACCTGTCTGTCTAGAGACTAGACCATGTTACTCTACATAATGATCAACCTGTCTGTCTAGAGTCTAGACCATGTTACTCTACATAATGATCAACCTGTCTGTCTAGAGACTAGACCATGTTACTCTATATAATGATCAACCTGTCTGTCTAGACCATGTTACTCTACATAATGATCAACCTGTCTGTCTAGAGACTAGACCATGTTACTCTACATAATGATCAACCTGTCTGTCTAGACCATGTTACTCTACATAATGATCAACCTGTCTGTCTAGACCATGTTACTCTACATAATGATCAACCTGTCTGTCTAGACCATGTTACTCTACATAATGATCAACCTGTCTATGACCATATAATGATCAACCTGTCTGTCTAGAGACTAGACCATGTTACTCTATATAATGATCAACCTGTCTGTCTAGAGACTAGACCATGTTACTCTATATAATGATCAACCTGTCTGTCTAGACCATGTTACTCTACATAATGATCAACCTGTCTGTCTAGAGTCTAGACCATGTTACTCTACATAATGATCAACCTGTCTGTCTAGACCATGTTACTCTACATAATGATCAACCTGTCTGTCTAGACCATGTTACTCTATATAATGATCAACCTGTCTGTCTAGACCATGTTACTCTACATAATGATCAACCTGTCTGTCTAGACCATGTTACTCTATATAATGATCAACCTGTCTGTCTAGAGACTAGACCATGTTACTCTATATAATGATCAACCTGTCTGTCTAGAGACTAGACCATGTTACTCTATATAATGATACATGTTCTATATAATGATCAACCTGTCTGTCTAGACCATGTTACTCTATATAATGATCAACCTGTCTGTCTAGAGACTAGACCATGTTACTCTATATAATGATCAACCTGTCTGTCTAGAGACTAGACCATGTTACTCTATATAATGATCAACCTGTCTGTCTAGACCATGTTACTCTATATAATGATCAACCTGTCTGTCTAGAGACTAGACCATGTTACTCTATATAATGATCAACCTGTCTGTCTAGAGTCTAGACCATGTTACTCTACATAATGATCAACCTGTCTGTCTAGACCATGTTACTCTACATAATGATCAACCTGTCTGTCTAGACCATGTTACTCTATATAATGATCAACCTGTCTGTCTAGACCATGTTACTCTACATAATGATCAACCTGTCTGTCTAGACCATGTTACTCTATATAATGATCAACCTGTCTGTCTAGAGACTAGACCATGTTACTCTATATAATGATCAACCTGTCTGTCTAGAGACTAGACCATGTTACTCTATATAATGATCAACCTGTCTGTCTAGAGACTAGACCATGTTACTCTATATAATAATCAACCTGTCTGTCTAGAGACTAGACCATGTTACTCTATATAATGATCAACCTGTCTGTCTAGACCATGTTACTCTACATAATGATCAACCTGTCTGTCTAGACCATGTTACTCTACATAATGATCAACCTGTCTGTCTAGAGTCTAGACCATGTTACTCTATATAATGATCAACCTGTCTGTCTAGACCATGTTACTCTACATAATGATCAACCTGTCTGTCTAGAGACTAGACCATGTTACTCTATATAATGATCAACCTGTCTGTCTAGAGACTAGACCATGTTACTCTATATAATGATCAACCTGTCTGTCTAGAGACTAGACCATGTTACTCTACATAATGATCAACCTGTCTGTCTAGAGACTAGACCATGTTACTCTATATAATGATCAACCTGTCTGTCTAGAGACTAGACCATGTTACTCTATATAATGATCAACCTGTCTGTCTAGACCATGTTACTCTACATAATGATCAACCTGTCTGTCTAGAGTCTAGACCATGTTACTCTACATAATGATCAACCTGTCTGTCTAGAGACTAGACCATGTTACTCTACATAATGATCAACCTGTGAGTCTAGACCATGTTACTCTATACTCTTTAACGACTTGCTCACTTGGATGGGCCAACACACACACACACACAAACAGGTTAAAGGCCTGGATACAACCAAGTACTACAGAGATAAAAGGCCATGTCCTGGCCTCAGCCATCCTCCTGCCACAGTGTGTAGACAATATATCATGATTCATCTATTTGGACTGCATCTCTGCTCACAGCATGAGAGAAACTAGGGAGATCCCAGTGTAGTTTAGTTAACGTCACAGAGTCGTGAGTGATCCCGTGAGTGAGTGATCCCGTGAGTGAGTGATCCCGTGAGTGAGGTGTAGCCTCTCTCTCATGTTGTAGCAGAAGTAAATCTAGTCTAGTTAGGCTTGGGTACTATAACGTATACCAGGGTGTTTGGAAATAGCCACGGGATGCTTTTTCAATACCGTCAATACTACTTCTTTTAACGTTGTTGTTGTTGTTAAATACATTTAAATATTTGTATTTACTTAAGTAAATACCTGCAGTCAACTCGTGCAGATAAAGGAAATCTCATTCCTGATTTCACCGGTTACATTATTTTACACTATGAAGCTCACCAGGAGTCACGATGACGAGAGACCAGCACCTCGTGAGTCACTGTTGTGCAGCATGCGCCAGCTGATCTAGTTAGTCTGGAATTCACTACTAGATATTTGTCAGCTAGATAACTTAGAACTATTAAGTTAACTGTCTAAAATGTGCTAAATGCTCTGTATTTGGTTTGCTCATTTTAGTAGCTAGCTACCTAGCTAAGTGGTTAGCTTCTTGCAATCAAGTGTGATGTATTGTTGTCTCTACCTTCTTGCCCTTTGTGCTGTTGTTTGTGCCCAATAATGTTTGTACCATGTTGTGCTGCTGCCATGTTGTGTTGTCATGTTGCTACCATGTTGTCATGTGTTGCTACCATGTTGTCGTCATGTTGTGTTGCTACCATGTTGTTGTCATGTTGTGTTGCTACCATGTTGTTGTCATGTTGTGTTGCTACCATGTTGTCATGTTGTGTTGCTACCATGTTGTCGTCATGTTGTATTGCTACCATGTTGTCATGTTGTGTTGCTACCATGTTGTTGTCATGTTGTGTTGCTACCATGTTGTTGTCATGTTGTATTGCTACCATGTTGTTGTCATGTTGTATTGCTACCATATTGTTGTTACGTTGTGTTGCTACCATGTTGTTGTCATGTTGTGTTGCTACCATGTTGTCGTCATGTTGCTACCATGTTGCTACCATGTTGTCATGTTGTGTTGCTACCATGTTGTCATGTTGTGTTGCTACCATGTTGTCATGTTGTGTTGCTACCATGTTGTTGTTATGTTGTGTTGCTACCATGTTGTTGTTATGTTGTGTTGCTACCATGTTGTTGTCATGTTGCTACCATGTTGTCATGCTGTGTTGCTACCATGTTGTTGTCGTGTTGCTACCATGTTGTCATGTTGTGGTGCTACCATGTTGTCATGTTGTGTTGCTACCATGTTGTCGTCATGTTGTGTTGCTACCATGTTGTTGTTGTGTTGCTACCATGTTGTCATGTTGTGTTGCTACCATGTTGTCATGTTGTGTTGCTACCATGTTGTCATGTTGTGTTGCTACCATGTTGTCATGTTGTGTTGCTACCATGTTGTCATGCTGTGTTGCTACCATGTTTGTCATGTTGTGTTGCTACCATGTTGTTGTTCTGTTGTGCTGCTACCATGTTGTTGTCATGTTGCTACCATGTTGATGTCATGTTGCTACCATGTTGTTGTCATGTGTTGCTGCCTTGCTATGTTGTCGTCATGTTGTGCTGCTACCATGTTGTCATGTTGCTACCATGTTGTGTTGTCATGTGTTGCTGCCTTGCTGTGTTGTCTTAGGTCTCTCTTTATGTAGTGTTGTGTTGTCTTAGGTCTCTCTTTATGTAGTGTTGTCTTAGGTCTCGCTTTATGTAGTGTTGTGTTGTCTTTAGGTCTCTTTATGTAGTGTTGTGTTGTCTCTCTTTATGTAGTGTTGTGTTGTCTTTAGGTCTCTCTTTATGTTGTGTTGTGTTGTCTTAGGTCTCTCTTTATGTAGTGTTGTGTTGTCTTTAGGTCTCTCTTTATGTAGTGTTGTCTTAGGTCTCTCTTTATGTAGTGTTGTGTTGTCTTTAGGTCTCTCTTTATGTTGTGTTGTCTTAGGTCTCTCTTTATGTAGTGTTGTGTTGTCTTTAGGTCTCTCTTTATGTAGTGTTGTCTTAGGTCTCTCTTTATGTAGTGTTGTGTTGTCTTAGGTCTCTCTTTATGTTGTGTTGTGTTGTCTTTAGGTCTCTCTTTATGTAGTGTTGTCTTTAGGTCTCTCTTTATGTAGTGTTGTGTTGTCTTAGGTCTCTCTTTATGTAGTGTTGTCTTTAGGTCTCTCTTTATGTAGTGTTGTCTTTAGGTCTCTCTTTATGTTGTGTTGTGTTTAGGTCTCTTTATGTTGTGTTGTCTTAGGTCTCTCTTTATGTAGTGTTGTGTTGTCTCTCTATGTAGTGTTGTGTTGTCTCTCTTTATGTAGTGTTGTGTTAGGTCTCTCTTTATGTAGTGTTGTGTTGTCTTAGGTCTCTCTTTATGTAGTGTTGTGTTGTCTTTAGGTCTCTCTTTATGTAGTGTTGTGTTGTCTTAGGTCTCTCTTTATGTATTGTTGTCTTTAGGTCTCTCTTTATGTAGTCTTGTCTTAGGTCTCTCTTTATGTAGTGTTGTCTTAGGTCTCTCTTTATGTAGTGTTGTGTTGTCTTTAGGTCTCTCTTTATGTAGTGTTGTGTTGTCTCTCTTTATGTAGTGTTGTCTTAGGTCTCTCTTTATGTAGTGTTGTGTTGTCTTAGGTCTCTCTTTATGTAGTCTTGTCTTTAGGTCTCTCTTTATGTAGTCTTGTCTTAGGTCTCTCTTTATGTAGTGTTGTGTTGTCTTTAGGTCTCTATGTAGTGTTGTCTTAGGTCTCTCTTTATGTAGTGTTGTGTTGTCTTTAGGTCTCTCTTTATGTAGTGTTGTGTTGTCTCTCTTTATGTAGTGTTGTCTTAGGTCTCTCTTTATGTAGTGATGTGTTGTGTTGTCTTTAGGTCTCTCTTTATGTAGTGTTGTCTTTAGGTCTCTTTATTTAGTGTTGTCTTTAGGTCTCTCTTTATGTAGTGTTGTGTTGTCTTAGGTCTCTTTATGTTGTGTTGTGTTGTCTTTAGGTCTCTCTTTATGTAGTGTTGTCTTAGGTCTCTCTTTATGTAGTGTTGTGTTGTCTTTAGGTCTCTCTTTATGTAGTGTTGTGTTGTCTCTCTTTATGTAGTGTTGTGTTGTCTTAGGTCTCTCTTTATGTAGTGTTGTCTTGTCTCTCTTTATGTAGTGTTGTCTCAGGTCTCTCTTTATGTAGTGTTGTCTTGTCTCTCTTTATGTAGTGTTGTGTTGTCTTAGGTCTCTCTTTATGTAGTGTTGTCTTGTCTCTCTTTATGTAGTCTTGTCTTAGGTCTCTCTTTATGTAGTGTTGTCTTAGGTCTCTCTTTATGTAGTGTTGTCTTGTCTCTCTTTATGTAGTGTTGTGTTGTCTCTCTTTATGTAGTGTTGTCTCAGGTCTCTCTTTATGTAGTGTTGTGTTGTCTCAGGTCTCTCTTTATGTAGTGTTGTGTTGTCTTGTCTCTCTTTATGTAGTGTTGTGTTGTCTCAGGTCTCTCTTTATGTAGTGTTGTCTCAGGTCTCTCTTTATGTAGTGTTGTCTTGTCTCTCTTGTTGTGATGTGTATTTGTCCCATATTTATTGTTATTTATATGTTTGTTTATCCCCCCGTCCCCCACAGGAGGCCTTTTGGGAGGCCGTCATTGTAAATAAGAATGTGTTCTTAAATGACCTGCCTCGTTAAATAAAACGCTTATCTTGGTAAGAGCAGAAAGCCTTGCTGTCTAGTGTTTGTTTTGTGCGTACAGCAAACTGTAAGTAGCATTGTTTTAGTTACTTGTAGAACTTGATGAGCTGAAATGCCTGTCCTGCAAATAGTTATGTCAGAGACTATTAAAAAAAAATGTTTTTGCATGTGTTCCTTAGCATTTAGCTAGCATTCACTATGGGATTTTACATGTAGTTGTTAGCATTGCTAACCTTTAAAATTGAAAATAAATAGCCATTATGACAATCTGTATACCGCCCGAGGATAAAGTTGGGCCAGGGGAACCTCTCCCTCCCATCAGTGTAGTGTAGCGCAGTCACAGAGTTTGTAAACCCAAAAGGCACAACGTCACAGGAACACTTGTGAAACAGACCAGGCTGGGGTTTGGGATTTAAGAGGTCAATGTGTTGAGTATCAGGGAGTTAGTTTGGTTACTAATGACCATCAGAAGCATCAGAACTTGGAGAAGCCTAATTACCTAATTAGTGACTAAACGGTCACGTGGAATTTGACTGATTTCATGACTCGTGACCACCGGTGTGGCGGTAATACAATCACCTCAACAGCCCTACTCTGGGGCTGGGCTCTGGGGGCTGGGCTCTGGGGCTGTGCGCTGGGCTCTGGGGTTGTGCGCTGGGCTCTGGGGTTGTGCGCTGGGCTCTGGGGTTGTGCGCTGGGCTCTGGGGTTGTGCGCTGGGCTCTGGGGTTGTGCGCTGGGCTCTGGGGTTGTGCGCTGGGCTCTGGGGTTGTGCGCTGGGCTCTGGGGTTGTGCGCTGGGCTCTGGGCTTGGGCTCAGGCTCTGGGGTTGTGCGCTGGGCTCTGGGGCTGGGCTATGGGGCTGGGCTCTGGGGCTGGGCTCTGGGCTCTGGGGCTGGGCTCTGGGGCTGGGCTCTGGGGCTGGGCTCTGGGATTGTGCTCTGGGCTCTGGGATTGTGCTCTGGGCTCTGGGATTGTGCTCTGGGCTCTGGGATTGTGCTCTGGGCTCTGGGATTGTGCTCTGGGGCTGGGCTCAGGCTCTGGGCTCTGGGATTGGGCTCTGGGCTCTGGGGCTGGGCTCTGGGCTCTGGGGCTGGGCTCAGGCTCTGGGGCTGGGCTATGGGGCTGGGCTATGGGGCTGTGCGCTGGGCTCTGGGGCTGGGCTCTGGGGCTGGGCTCTGGGGCTCAGGCTCTGGGCTCAGGCTCTGGGCTGGGCTCTGGCTCTGGGCTCTGGCTCTGGGGCTGGGCTCAGGCTCTGGGGCTGGGCTAGGCTCTGGGGCTGGGCTATGGGGCTGGGCTGGGCTATGGGGCTGGGCTCTGGGGCTGGGCTCTGGGGCTGGGCTCTGGGGCTGGGCTCTGGGGCTGGGCTCTGGGGCTGGGCTCTGGGGGGGCTCTGGGGCTGGGCTCTGGGCTGGGCTCTGGGCTCTGGGCTCTGGGCTCTGGGGCTGGGCTCAGGCTCTGGGGCTGGGCTCAGGCGCTGGGTCTGGGCTCTGGGGCTCTGGGGCTGGGCTATGGGGCTGGGCTCTGGGGCTGGGCTCAGGCTCTGGGGCTGGGCTCAGGGGCTGGGTCTGGGCTCTGGGGCTGGGCTCTGGGGCTGGGCTCAGGCTCTGGGGCTGGGCTCAGGCGCTGGGTCTGGGCTCAGGCGCTGGGTCTGGGCTCTGGGGCTGGGCTATGGGGCTCTGGGGCTGGGCTATGGGGCTGGGCTATGGGGCTGGGGTTGGGCTGGGGTTGTGCGCTGGGGTTGGGCTGGGATTGTGCTCTGGGGCTGGGATTGGGCTCTGGGGCTGGGCTATGGGGCTGGGCTATGGGGCTGGGCTATGGGGCTGGGCTATGGGGCTGGGCTCTGGGGCTGGGCTCTGGGGCTGGGCTCTGGGGCTGGGCTCTGGGGCTGTGCTACTGAGGTCTATTGTGGAAACAGGTCATCTGTATTGTGTTGGGACAAAGAGACCACAACCACAACACAGTGGCATCATCAGCCCAGGGAGAACAAAAGCCCAGCAGGGGACATGGGGAGAAGGTCAGAGGAGCTCTCACTATGTTCCCATGAGCCTGCATCTCAAATGGCACCCTATTCCCTATATATAGTGCACTACTTTCGACCAGGGCCCTATATAGTGCACTACTATAGACCAGAGCCCCATTCCCTATATAGTGCACTACTTTAGACCAGGACCCTATATAGTGCACTACTTTAGACCAGGACCCTATATAGTGCACTACTTTAGACCAGGACCCTATATAGTGCACTACTATAGACCAGGACCATGCTGTCCATCTTTCTCCCTTCCTTTATGTCTATTTCAGTGGTTAGAGTGTTGGGCCAGTAACCAGCAGGTAGCCTAGTGGTTAGAGTGTTGGGCCAGTAACCAGCAGATAGCCTAGTGGTTAGAGTGTTGGGCCAGTAACCAGCAGGTAGCCTAGTGGTTAGAGCGTTGGGCCAGTAACCAGCAGGTAGCCTAGTGGTTAGAGCGTTGGGCCAGTAACCAGCAGGTAGCCTAGTGGTTAGAGAGCGTTGGGCCAGTAACCAGCAGGTAGCCTAGTGGTTAGAGTGTTGGGCCAGTAACCAGCAGGTAGCCTAGTGGTTAGAGTGTTGGGCCAGTAACCAGCAGGTAGTCTAGTGGTTAGAGCGTTGGGCCAGTAACCAGCAGGTAGCCTAGTGGTTAGAGCTGACAAGGTTAAAAAAAGGTAAAAAAGTGGTTAGAGAGTCTTTCTGCCAGTTAACCAGCAGGTAGCCTAGTGGTTAGAGTGTTGGGCCAGTAACCTGCAGGTAGCCCACTGTTGGTTAGAGTGTTAACCCAGTAACCAGCAGGTAGTCTGAGTGGTTAGAGCTGTTCCCTGGTAGGCTGGCAGTTAACCAGCAGGTAGCCTAGTGGTTAGGCTGGCAGTTAACCACTGTAGCCTAGTGGTTAGGCTGGGCCAGTTAACCCACTGCAGGTAGGCTAGTGGTTAGACTGTTCCCTGGGCCAGTAACCACTGTTAGCCTAGGTGCAGTTAACCCACTGTTGGGCCAGTAACCAGCAGGTAGCCCAGTGGTTAGAGTGTTGGCAGTTAACCACAGTTAGCCCAGTAGAGTGTTGGCCAGTTAACCAGCACTGTAGTCTAGTGGTTAGAGCGCTGGCAGTTAACCCACTGTTAGCCAGTGGTTGACAGTTAACCCACTGTTCCCAGTAAAGGCCAGCAGGTAGCCCAGTGGTTAGAGAGGCTGACAGTTAACCAACTGCAGTAAGCCTAGTGGTTTGACTGTTGGGCCAGTAACCGAAAGGTTGCTGGATCGAATCCCCGAGCTGACAAGGTTAAAAAAAAAATATTTTTTTTTAAATCGGTCTTTCTGCCCCCGTTATCCCACTGTTCCCTGGTAGGCTGATAGTTAACCCACTGTTCCCCAGTAAGGCTGATAGTTAACCCACTGTTCCCTGGTAGGCTGATAGTTAACCCACTGTTCCCTGGTAGGCTGATAGTTAACCCACTGTTCCCTGGTAGGCTGATAGTTAACCCACTGTTCCCTGGTAGGCTGGCAGTTAACCCACTGTTCCCTGGTAGGCTGGCAGTTAACCCACTGTTCCCTGGTAGGCTGGCAGTTAACCCACTGTTCCCTGGTAGGCTGGCAGTTAACCCACTGTTCCCTGGTAGGCTGGCAGTTAACCTACTGTTCCCTGGTAGGCTGGCAGTTAACCTACTGTTCCCTGGTAGGCTGGCAGTTAACCTACTGTTCCCTGGTAGGCTGGCAGTTAACCCACTGTTCCCCATTAAGGCTGGCAGTTAACCCACTGTTCCCCAGTAAGGCTGGCAGTTAACCCACTGTTCCCCAGTAAGGCTGGCAGTTAACCCACTGTTCCGCGGTAAGGCTGGCAGTTAACCCACTGTTCCCCAGTAAGGCTGACAGTTAACCCACTGTTCCCCGGTAAAGGCTGACAGTTAACCCACTGTTCCCCAGTAAGGCTGACAGTTAACCAACTGTTCCCCAGTAAGGCTGACAGTTAACCCACTGTTCCCCAGTAAGGCTGACAGTTAACCCACTGTTCCCCAGTAAGGCTGACAGTTAACCCACTGTTCCCCAGTAAGGCTGACAGTTAACCCACTGTTCCCCAGTAAGGCTGACAGTTAACCCACTGTTCCCCGGTAAGGCTGGCAGTTAACCCAGTGTTCCCCGGTAAGGCTGGCAGTTAACCCAGTGTTCCCCAGTAAGGCTGGCAGTTAACCCAGTGTTCCCCAGTAAGGCTGGCAGTTAACCCACTGTTCCCCAGTAAGGCTGATAGTTAACCCACTGTTCCCTGGTAGGCTGATAGTTAACCCACTGTTCCCTGGTAGGCTGGCAGTTAACCCACTGTTAAGGCTGACAGTTAACCCTGGTAGGCTGGCAGTTAACCCACTGTTCCCTGGTAGGCTGGCAGTTAACCCACTGTTCCCTGGTAGGCTGGCAGTTAACCCCGGTTGGCTGGCAGTTAACCCCTGGTAAGGCTGGCAGTTAACCCACTGTTCCCCAGTAAGGCTGGCAGTTAACCCACTGTTCCCCAGTAAGGCTGGCAGTTAACCCACTGTTCCCCAGTAAGGCTGGCAGTTAACCCACTGTTCCCCGGTAAGGCTGGCAGTTAACCCACTGTTCCCCGGTAAGGCTGGCAGTTAACCCACTGTTCCCCAGTAAGGCTGACAGTTAACCCACTGTTCCCCGGTAAAGGCTGACAGTTAACCCACTGTTCCCCAGTAAGGCTGACAGTTAACCAACTGTTCCCCAGTAAGGCTGACAGTTAACCCACTGTTCCCCAGTAAGGCTGACAGTTAACCCACTGTTCCCCGGTAAGGCTGGCAGTTAACCCAGTGTTCCCGGTAAGGCTGGCAGTTAACCCACTGTTCCCCAGTAAGGCTGACAGTTAACCCACTGTTCCCAGTAGGCTGACAGTTAGCCTACCGGGAACAGTGGGTTAACTGTCAGCCTACTGGGAACAGTGGGTTGACAGTTAACCCACTGTTCCCCGGTAAGGCTGACAGTTAACCCAGTGTTCCCCAGTAGGCTGGCAGTTAACCCAGTGTTCCTCAGTAGGCTGGCAGTTAACCCACTGTTCCCCAGTAGGCTGGCAGTTAACCCACTGTTCCCCGGTAAGGCTGACAGTTAACCCACTGTTCCCCGGTAAGGCTGACAGTTAACCCACTGTTCCCCGGTAAGGCTGACAGTTAACCCAGTGTTCCCCGGTAAGGCTGACAGTTAACCCAGTGTTCCCCGGTAAGGCTGACAGTTAACCCAGTGTTCCCCAGTAAGGCTGACAGTTAACCCAGTGTTCCCCAGTAAGGCTGACAGTTAACCCAGTGTTCCCCAGTAAGGCTGACAGTTAACCCAGTGTTCCCCAGTAAGGCTGACAGTTAACCCAGTGTTCCCCAGTAAGGCTGACAGTTAACCCTCTGTTCCCCAGGAAGGCTGATAGTTAACCCAGTGTTCCCCAGTAAGGCTGACAGTTAACCCAGTGTTCCCCAGTAAGGCTGACAGTTAACCCTCTGTTCCCCAGGAAGGCTGATAGTTAACCCAGTGTTCCCCAGTAAGGCTGACAGTTAACCCAGTGTTCCATGGACCCGTCACTCCACACTAGGGCTGCACACTCTTGGCATTCTCTCAACCAGCTTCATGAGGTCGTCACCTGGAATTATTATCCCAACAGTCTTGAAGGAGTTCCCACATATGCTGAGCACTTGTTGGCGGCTTTTCCTTCACTCTGCGGTCCAACTCATCCCAAACCATCTCAATTGGGTTGAGGTTGGGTGACTGTGGAGGACAGGTCATCTGATGCAGCACTCTATCACTCTTCTTATTGGTCAAATAGCCCTTAGACTGGAGCCACGAGTGTGCAAAGCTGTCAAGGCAAAGGGTGGCTACTTCGAAGAATCTCATATATATATTTTAACACTTTTTTTGGTTACTACATGATTCCATATGTGTTATTTCCTAGTTTTGATGTCTTCACTATTATTCTACAATGTAGAAAATAGTTTTTTAAAAACTTGAATGAGTTAGGTGTGTCCAAATTTTTGACTGGTACTTTACATTTGCCACGGTTAGACAAAAAAATATATTGTTCAACCAAGAGCCTATCAACCAAACCATCGACTAAATAGGGTAAGTCTACTCCACACAGAACAACTAGCAAGTTGCAACTTTTTATTTTACCTTTATTTAACTAGGCAAGTCAGTTAAGAACAAATTCTTATTTTCAATGACGGCCTAAGAACAGTGGGTTAACTGCCTGTTCAGGGGCAGAACGACAGATGTTTTACCTTGTCAGCTCGGGGATTCGATCTTGGAACCTTCCGGTTACTAGTCCAACGCTCTAACCACTAGGCTACCCTGCCGCCCCTACGCTCTAACCACTAGGCTACCCTGCCGCCCCTACGCTCTAACCACTAGGCTACCCTGCCGCCCCTACGCTCTAACCACTAGGCTACCCTGCCGCCCCTACGCTCTAACCACTAGGCTACCCTGCCTCCTCTACGCTCTAACCACTAGGCTACCCTGCCGCCCCTACGCTCAAACCACTAGGCTACCCTGCCACCCCTACGCTCTAACCACTAGGCTACCCTGCCTCCTCTACGCTCTAACCACTAGGCTACCCTGCCTCCTCTACGCTCTAACCACTAGGCTACCTGCCGCCCCTACGCTCTAACCACTAGGCTACCTGCCGCCCCTACGCTCTAACCACTAGGCTACCCTGCCGCCCCTACGCTCTAACCACTAGGCTACCCTGCCGCCCCTACGCTCTAACCACTAGGCTACCCTGCCTCCTCTACGCTCTAACCACTAGGCTACCCTGCCGCCCCTACGCTCTAACCACTAGGCTACCCTGCCTCCTCTACGCTCTAACCACTAGGCTACCCTGCCGCCCCTACGCTCTAACCACTAGAATACCTGCCGCCCCTACGCTCTAACCACTAGGCTACCTGCCGCCCCTACGCTCTAACCACTAGAATACCTGCCGCCCCTACGCTCTAACCACTAGGCTACCTGCCGCCCCTACGCTCTAACCACTAGGCTACCCTGCCGCCCCTACGCTCTAACCACTAGAATACCTGCCGCCCCTACGCTCTAACCACTAGGCTACCTGCCGCCCCTACGCTCTAACCACTAGAATACCTGCCGCCCCTACGCTCTAACCACTAGAATACCTGCCGCCCCTACGCTCTAACCACTAGGCTACCTGCCGCCCCTACGCTCTAACCACTAGGCTACCCTGCCTCCTCTACGCTCTAACCACTAGGCTACCCTGCCGCCCCTACGCTCAAACCACTAGGCTACCCTGCCACCCCTACGCTCTAACCACTAGGCTACCCTGCCTCCTCTACGCTCTAACCACTAGGCTACCCTGCCTCCTCTACGCTCTAACCACTAGGCTACCTGCCGCCCCTACGCTCTAACCACTAGAATACCTGCCGCCCCTACGCTCTAACCACTAGGCTACCTGCCGCCCCTACGCTCTAACCACTAGGCTACCCTGCCACCTCTACGCTCTAACCACTAGGCTACCCTGCCACCTCTACACTCTAACCACTAGGCAACCTGCCACCTCTACACTCTAACCACTAGGCTACCTGCCGCCCCTACGCTCTAACCACTAGACCATACCTGCCGCCTCTACACTCTAACCACTAGGCTACCTGCCACCTCTACACTCTAACCACTAGGCTACCCTGCCTCCTCTACGCTCTAACCACTAGGCTACCCTGCCACCTCTACACTCTAAAGGCTACCCTGCCACCTCTACACTCTAACCACTAGGCCTGCCACCTCTACACTCTAACCACTAGGCTACCGCTCTAACCACTAGGCACTCTAACCACTAGGCTACCTGCCACCTCTACACTCTAACCACTAGGCTACCCTGGCTACGCTCTAACCACTAGGCTACCCTGCCACCTCTACACTCTAACCACTAGGCTACCCTGCCACCTCTACACTCTAACCACTAGGCTACCCTGCCACCTCTACACTCTAACCACTAGGCTACCTGCCACCTCTACACTCTAACCACTAGGCTACCTGCCGCCCCAAGAAGATAAATAAATAAATACTTGCAAGAAAACACATACCACCACCTGCAGACGTACTTAAAATACAAATAAAACATGGAATCCTGAATGAAAGTGCATTTTCTTTCTTCCTGCTAGTGAGTGCAGGCAGTCTGGCTGCACTCCTAGCCAGACTGCCAGTCTGTACCCCTAGCTCTAGCCAGACTGCCTGCCTGTCTGTCTGTACTCCTAGCCAGACTGCCTGTCTGCCTGTCTGTACTCCTAGCCGCAGCCAGACTGCCTGTCTGTACTCCTAGCCGCAGCCAGACTGCCTGTCTGTACTCCTAGCCGCAGCCAGACTGCCTGTCTGTACTCCTAGCCGCAGCCAGACTGCCTGTCTGTACTCCTAGCCGCAGCCAGACTGCCTGTCTGTACTCCTAGCCGCAGCCAGACTGCCTGTCTGTACTCCTAGCCGCAGCCAGACTGCCTGTCTGTACTGCCAGACTGCCTGTCTGTACTCCTAGCCGCAGCCAGACTGCCTGTCTGTACTCCTAGCCGCAGCCAGACTGCCTGTCTGTACTCCTAGCCGCAGCCAGACTGCCTGTCTGTACTCCTAGCCGCAGCCAGACTGCCTGTCTGTACTCCTAGCCGCAGCCAGACTGCCTGTCTGTAATCCTAGCCTAGCCAGACTGCCTGTCTGTAATCCTAGCTCAGCCAGACTGCCTGTCTGTACTCCTAGCTCGCAGCCAGACTGCCTGTCTGTAATCCTAGCTCTAGCCAGACTGCCTGTCTGTACTCCTAGCTCTAGCCAGACTGCCTGTCTGTACTCCTAGCCGCTAGCCAGACTGCCTGTCTATAATCTAGCTCTAGCCAGACTGCCTGTCTATAATCCTAGCTCAGCCAGACTGCCTGTCTGTAATCCTAGCTCTAGCCAGCCAGACTGCCTGTCTATAATCCTAGCCTAGCCAGCCTGCCTGTCTATAATCCTAGCTCTAGCCAGCCTGCCTGTCTATAATCCTAGCTCTAGCCAGCCTGCCTGTCTGTACTCCTAGCCGCAGCCAGACTGCCTGTCTATAATCCTAGCTCTAGCCAGACTGCCTGTCTATAATCCTAGCTCTAGCCAGACTGCCTGTCTATAATCCTAGCTCTAGCCAGACTGCCTGTCTATAATCCTAGCTCTAGCCAGACTGCCAGCTAGCTCTAGCCAGACTGCCTGTCTATAATCCTAGCTCTAGCCAGACTGCCTGTCTATAATCCTAGCTCTAGCCAGCCTGCCTGTCTATAATCCTAGCTCTAGCCAGACTGCCTGTCTATAATCCTAGCTCTAGCCAGACTGCCTGTCTGTACTCCTAGCTCTAGCCAGACTGCCTGTCTGTACTCCTAGCTCTAGCCAGACTGCCTGTCTATAATCCTAGCTCTAGCCAGACTGCCTGTCTGTACCCTAGCCTAGCCAGACTGTCGCAGCCAGACTGCCTGTCTATAATCCTAGCTCTAGCCAGACTGCCTGTCTATAATCCTAGCTCTAGCCAGACTGCCTGTCTATAATCCTAGCTCTAGCCAGACTGTCTGTCTGTACTCCTAGCCGCAGCCAGACTGCCTGTCTATAATCCTAGCTCTAGCCAGACTGCCTGTCTATAATCCTAGCTCTAGCCAGACTGCCTGTCTATAATCCTAGCTCTAGCCAGACTGCCTGTCTATAATCCTAGCTCTAGCCAGCCTGCCTGTCTATAATCCTAGCTCTAGCCAGCCTGCCTGTCTATAATCCTAGCTCTAGCCAGACTGCCTGCCTGTCTGTCTGTACTCCTAGCCAGACTGCCTGTCTGCCTGTCTGTACTCCTAGCCGCAGCCAGACTGCCTGTCTGTACTCCTAGCCGCAGCCAGACTGCCTGTCTGTACTCCTAGCCGCAGCCAGACTGCCTGTCTGTACTCCTAGCCGCAGCCAGACTGCCTGTCTGTACTCCTAGCCGCAGCCAGACTGCCTGTCTGTACTCCTAGCCGCAGCCAGACTGCCTGTCTGTACTCCTAGCCGCAGCCAGACTGCCTGTCTGTACTCCTAGCCGCAGCCAGACTGCCTGTCTGTACTCCTAGCCGCAGCCAGACTGCCTGTCTGTACTCCTAGCCGCAGCCAGACTGCCTGTCTGTACTCCTAGCCGCAGCCAGACTGCCTGTCTGTAATCCTAGCTCTAGCCAGACTGCCTGTCTGTAATCCTAGCTCTAGCCAGACTGCCTGTCTGTAATCCTAGCTCTAGCCAGACTGCCTGTCTGTAATCCTAGCTCTAGCCAGACTGCCTGTCTGTACTCCTAGCTCTAGCCAGACTGCCTGTCTGTACTCCTAGCTCTAGCCAGACTGCCTGTCTGTACTCCTAGCTCTAGCCAGACTGCCTGTCTATAATCCTAGCTCTAGCCAGACTGCCTGTCTATAATCCTAGCTCTAGCCAGACTGCCTGTCTATAATCCTAGCTCTAGCCAGACTGCCTGTCTATAATCCTAGCTCTAGCCAGCCAGCCTGCCTGTCTGTCTATAATCCTAGCTCTAGCCAGCCAGCCTGTCTATAATCCTAGCTCTAGCCAGCCTGCCTGTCTATAATCCTAGCTCTAGCCAGCCTGCCTGTCTATAATCCTAGCTCTAGCCAGCCTGCATGCCTGTCTATAATCCTAGCTCTAGCCAGCCTGCCTGTCTATAATCCTAGCTCTAGCCAGACTGCCTGTCTATAATCCTAGCTCTAGCCAGACTGCCTGTCTATAATCCTAGCTCTAGCCAGCCTGCCTGTCTATAATCCTAGCTCTAGCCAGCCTGCCTGTCTATAATCCTAGCTCTAGCCAGACTGCCTGTCTATAATCCTAGCTCTAGCCAGACTGCCTGTCTATAATCCTAGCTCTAGCCAGACTGCCTGTCTATAATCCTAGCTCTAGCCAGACTGCCTGTCTGTACCCCTAGCTCTAGCCAGACTGTCTGTCTGTACTCCTAGCCGCAGCCAGACTGCCTGTCTATAATCCTAGCTCTAGCCAGACTGCCTGTCTATAATCCTAGCTCTAGCCAGACTGCCTGTCTATAATCCTAGCTCTAGCCAGACTGCCTGTCTATAATCCTAGCTCTAGCCAGCCTGCCTGTCTATAATCCTAGCTCTAGCCAGCCTGCCTGTCTGTACTCCTAGCGCAGCCAGACTGCCTGCCTGTCTATAATCCTAGCTCTAGCCAGCCTGCCTGTCTATAATCCTAGCTCTAGCCAGCCTGCCTGTCTATAATCCTAGCTCTAGCCAGACTGCCTGTCTATAATCCTAGCTCTAGCCAGACTGCCTGTCTATAATCCTAGCTCTAGCCAGCCTGCCTGTCTATAATCCTAGCTCTAGCCAGCCTGCCTGTCTGTACTCCTAGCCGCAGCCAGACTGCCTGCCTGTCTATAATCCTAGCTCTAGCCAGCCTGCCTGTCTATAATCCTAGCTCTAGCCAGCCTGCCTGTCTATAATCCTAGCTCTAGCCAGACTGCCTGTCTATAATCCTAGCTCTAGCCAGACTGCCTGTCTATAATCCTAGCTCTAGCCAGACTGCCTGTCTATAATCCTAGCTCTAGCCAGCCTGCCTGTCTATAATCCTAGCTCTAGCCAGACTGCCTGTCTATAATCCTAGCTCTAGCCAGACTGCCTGTCTATAATCCTAGCTCTAGCCAGACTGCCTGTCTATAATCCTAGCTCTAGCCAGACTGCCTGTCTGTACTCCTAGCTCTAGCCAGACTGCCTGTCTGTACTCCTAGCTCTAGCCAGACTGCCTGTCTGTACTCCTAGCTCTAGCCAGACTGCCTGTCTGTACTCCTAGCTCTAGCCAGACTGCCTGTCTATAATCCTAGCTCTAGCCAGACTGCCTGTCTGTACTCCTAGCTCTAGCCAGACTGCCTGTCTGTACCCCTAGCTCTAGCCAGACTGTCTGTCTATAATCCTAGCCGCAGCCAGACTGCCTGTCTATAATCCTAGCTCTAGCCAGACTGCCTGTCTATAATCCTAGCTCTAGCCAGACTGCCTGTCTGTACCCCTAGCTCTAGCCAGACTGCCTGTCTGTACCCCTAGCTCTAGCCAGACTGCCTGTCTATAATCCTAGCCGCAGCCAGACTGCCTGTCTATAATCCTAGCTCTAGCCAGACTGCCTGTCTATAATCCTAGCTCTAGCCAGACTGCCTGTCTATAATCCTAGCTCTAGCCAGACTGCCTGTCTATAATCCTAGCTCTAGCCAGACTGCCTGTCTATAATCCTAGCTCTAGCCAGACTGCCTGTCTATAATCCTAGCTCTAGCCAGACTGCCTGTCTATAATCCTAGCTCTAGCCAGCCTGCCTGTCTATAATCCTAGCTCTAGCCAGCCTGCCTGTCTATAATCCTAGCTCTAGCCAGCCTGCCTGTCTATAATCCTAGCTCTAGCCAGACTGCCTGTCTATAATCCTAGCTCTAGCCAGACTGCCTGTCTATAATCCTAGCTCTAGCCAGACTGCCTGTCTATAATCCTAGCTCTAGCCAGCCTGCCTGTCTGTACTCCTAGCTCTAGCCAGACTGCCTGTCTATAATCCTAGCTCTAGCCAGACTGCCTGTCTATAATCCTAGCTCTAGCCAGCCTGCCTGTCTATAATCCTAGCTCTAGCCAGACTGCCTGTCTATAATCCTAGCTCTAGCCAGACTGCCTGTCTATAATCCTAGCTCTAGCCAGCCTGCAGGCCTGCTGAGAAGGATTTTCTGCTGTTTAATCTAGGAAGGAATTTTTCAGCCGGTATTGAAGTATGATTATGTGTTGATACAGCCATGAGGAGTGACTAAGGCCTCGGGCTTGGGTAGGACTGGGGTAGGGCTTTCACAATACCAGAAGTTTGACTTTGACACTGATACCAGGTTTAGTACCACAATCCTTGATATCAAAATGATACCACAGTCAGAAAACCAAAAGCGTATTAGACAAAGTCACAGAAGGGCCATTTTTTGTTGTTGTATGAATTAAACAATTAATTAATCAATTATATTTGACTTTGGTAAAAAATATATATAACTAAACAACGACATCATGGTGTGTGGGGGGGGGGGGTAGATTGTAGATAGATTGTAGCTTCCAATGTAATTGTCAGCATAATTTACAATCCCATATATTTTTTTGTAAATAACTAAATACACACACACACACAGTACTGTGTGTGTGTGTGTGTGTAGGTAGCCTAGTGGTTAGAGTGTAGAGGGGGCAGGTAGCCTAGTGGTTAGAGTGTAGAGGTGGCAGGTAACCTAGTGGTTAGAGGGTAGAGGCGGCAGGGTAGCCTAGTGGTTAGAGTGTAGAGGTGGCAGGGTAGCCTAGTGGTTAGAGTGTAGGGGCGGCAGGGTAGCCAAGTGGTTAGAGTGTTGGACTAGTAACCGAAAGGTTACTAGTTCAAATCCCCGAGCTGACAAGGTAAAAATCTGTCGTTCTGCCCCTGAACAAGGCAATTAACCCACTGTTCTTAGGCAGAATTTGTTCTTAACTGACTTGCCCAGTTAAATAAAGGTACAATTTAAAAAATAAGCCCAAACCAGATGGGATGGCATATCACTGCAGAATGTTTTTGTAGCCATGCTGGTTAAGTGTGCCTTGAATTCTAAATAAATCACCAGCAAAGCACCATCAAACCTCCTCCTCCATGCTTCACGGTGGGAACCACACATGCAGAGATCATCCGTTCACCTACTCTGCGTCTCACAAAAACATGGTGGTTGGAACCAAAAGTCTCAAATTTGGACTCAACAGACCAAAGGACATATTTCCACCGGTCTAGAAGACCAGAGTGGTGCCCTCACCACTGTGTGAATCAGGCCTTCATGGTCAGCAACAGTGTGTGAAAACCTTGTGAAGACTTACAGAAAACGTTTGACCTCTGTTATTGCCAACAAAGGGTATATAACAAAGTATTGAGATAAACTTTTGTTATTGACCAAATGCTTATTTTCCACCATAATTTGCAAATAAATTCATTAAAAATCCTAAAATGTGATTTTCTGGATGTTTTCTTCTCATTTTGTCTGTCATAGTTGAAGTGTACCTATGATGAAAATTACAGGCCTCCCTCATCTTTTTAAGTGGGAGAGCTTGCACAATTGGTGGCTGACTAAATACTTTTTGCCTCACTGTTTATCAGACACCATTATCTGACCAGAGACAGTAGCTTAGAGGCTCAAGTATATCAGACACCATTATCTGACCAGAGACCGTAGTTCAGAGGCTCAAGTATATCAGACACCATTATCTGACCAGAGACAGTAGCTTAGAGGCTCAAGTATATCAGACACCATTATCTGACCAGAGACAGTAGCTTAGAGGCTCAAGTATATCAGACACCATTATCTGACCAGAGACAGTAGCTTAGAGGCTCAAGTATATCAGACACCATTATCTGACCAGAGACAGTAGCTCAGAGGCTCAAGTATATCAGACACCAAAGCCCGACGGCGCACACACACACACACATAGTTCTTCCCAGATACTGTATTAGGAGCAAACTTACGTTTCTCATCATCCTCGTGCACTAACGACGCAGCTCTAGACAGAACATCCAATGGCGTCTCCATTCTTCACAACAAACCTGAAAAGAAAGATTTAGATTTAAAATAACTGTAATCTTTATGGATTATGACAAATGGACTGCTTACTATAGCGTTTCACGTATAACCATGTGTTATTACTGGGCTAGAACGTGGCTCCGAGCAGGATGCATTATTTACTAGCGTCTCGTGTCTTGCAGAGTGTGTCGTTTGTACCCACTGACAGAAGTCATGTGTCGGTTGGTGTCGTTGTCCTGACAGAACTGATGAACGAAGTAGTGGATTAAATAGCTCCAGTGGGAGGCTCATCTTACTCAAAACATAAAAAGTGATCCTGTATAAATAAAACTATACTAAATATAGGTCACGTCATCAAATACCTGATTAAAACACAATGTTTTGCAATGGAGGTCGACAGTAGTCTCAACAGCACCCTCTAGGGTTAGCACCATGGTATAGCACCAACTCAGAGTTGCACCCCTTCTGAAAAAACCTACACTCGATCCCTCCGATGTCAACAACTACAGACCAGTATCCCTTCTTTCTTTTCTCTCCAAAACTCTTGAACGTGCCGTCCTTGGCCAGCTCTCCCGCTATCTCTCTCAGAATGACCTTCTTGATCCAAATCAGTCAGGTTTCAAGACTAGTCATTCAACTGAGACTGCTGTTCTCTGTATCACGGAGGCGCTCCGCACTGCTAAAGCTAACTCTCTCTCCTCTGCTCTCATCCTTCTAGACCTATCGGCTGCCTTCGATACTGTGAACCATCAGATCCTCCTCTCCACCCTCTCCGAGTTGGGCATCTCCGGCGCGGCCCACGCTTGGATTGCGTCCTACCTGACAGGTCGCTCCTACCAGGTGGCGTGGCGAGAATCTGTCTCCTCACCACGCGCTCTCACCACTGGCGTCCCCCAGGGCTCTGTTCTAGGCCCTCTCCTATTCTCGCTATACACCAAGTCACTTGGCTCTGTCATAACCTCACATGGTCTCTCCTATCATTGCTATGCAGACGACACACAATTAATCTTCTCCTTTCCCCCTTCTGATGACCAGGTGGCGAATCGCATCTCTGCATGTCTGGCAGACATATCAGTGTGGATGACGGATCACCACCTCAAGCTGAACCTCGGCAAGACGGAGCTGCTCTTCCTCCCGGGGAAGGACTGCCCGTTCCATGATCTCGCCATCACGGTTGACAACTCCATTGTGTCCTCCTCCCAGAGCGCTAAGAACCTTGGCGTGATCCTGGACAACACCCTGTCGTACTCAACTAACATCAAGGCGTTGGCCCGTTCCTGTAGGTTCATGTTCTACAACATCCGCAGAGTACGACCCTGCCTCACACAGGAAGCGGCGCAGGTCCTAATCCAGGCACTTGTCATCTCCCGTCTGGATTACTGCAACTCGATGTTGGCTGGGCTCCCTGCCTGTGCCATTAAACCCCTACAACTCATCCAGAACGCCGCAGCCCGTCTGGTGTTCAACCTTCCCAAGTTCTCTCACGTCACCCCGCTCCTCCGCTCTCTCCACTGGCTTCCAGTTGAAGCTCGCATCCGCTACAAGACCATGGTGCTTGCCTACGGAGCTGTGAGGGGAACGACACCTCAGTACCTCCAGGCTCTGATCAGGCCCTACACCCAAACAAGGGCACTGCGTTCATCCACCTCTGGCCTGCTCGCCTCCCTACCACTGAGGAAGTACAGTTCCCGCTCAGCCCAGTCAAAACTGTTCGCTGCTCTGGCCCCCCAATGGTGGAACAAACTCCCTCACGACGCCAGGACAGCGGAGTCAATCACCACCTTCCGGAGACACCTGAAACCCCACCTCTTTAAGGAATACCTAGGATAGGATAAAGTAATCCTTCTCACCCCCCTTAAAAGATTTAGATGCACTATTGTAAAGTGGCTGTTCCACTGGATGTCATAAGGTGAACGCACCAATTTGTAAGTCGCTCTGGATAAGAGCGTCTGCTAAATGACTTAAATGTAAATGTAAATGTATAGCCGGTGTTCAGGAATTTCACATTCTCCTCTGGCTGCGAGGCCTCCAATGCAATACTATAGAGGCTTGTGGTTCTAGCTGCCATAGACTTGCACAGTAATGGACTTCTCCCTTAGTACTGCACATGTATGATTTAGGAGCGTGCTTAACTTAAACGTGACACACACTTTTTGCCTGCTGGCTGGCTGGCTGGCTGCACACTACCACCAGAAAAATAGGGAAGGCTGACCATTATTTAATTTTTTTCAAGAACTCAATTAAATCAGAGACAGAACATATTAAAAGTCAATACATTTTGAAATTTTTTTTTTTTTTAAAGAGAAAAAAGGTATTATTAGCTAGTTAGCTACCGAGCTACAGTAGGCCGCTTTGCTAGCTAGCGAGCTAGCTAACTTTACATAATGTTTAGCTAAGTTAATTAAATATAATCAGCTAGCTCATTTCCAGCTGTCAGATAGAGTTCCAGTCCCTAGCATGGAAAACTTTGAGGAATCAGAGATAACAGAATTATAAATTATATTTTAATTTGAGTAAAATGAAGCCTATTTCTTTGGGTTTTTTTCTGTCCTCATACAGGGAAATGGAGTGAGATCCCAATGAACGTCCCAAACCTGAGACTTAGGCAATATCCTGTTTCCCATGGATTAGGTGTACCTATGTTAGCAACAAAATATACAGTTAAACATCACACACAATGTATAAACCTATTACAATTGGAGCAGGCCAACCCTGCTGGGTCTGCTGGGTGCAGGGTTATGTTTCAGCCCAGCAATAACACACCTGATTCAACTTACCAATCTAATGAGTTGATAGTTGTGTGTTATTGCTGGTCTGGAATAGAAATCTGCTCCCCCAGTCGATCAGGGAACAGTGGAGCAACGTTGGCCACCGCTGGTTTTGGAGTTTTTAGTAATAATAACATCCTACTTGTTACTACTCAAGTATTGTTTACGCTAAGATGTTCAATCTTTGCATACGAGTTAGCTCACATACATTTTGGGGTGTACCGCTAACTAAGCTAGCTGTTTCACATCCGTTACACCAGTTAGCTCACATACATTTTGGGGTGTACCGCTAACTAAGCTAGCTGTTTCACATCAGTTACACCAGTTAGCTCACATACATTTTGGGGTGTACCGCTAACTAAGCTAGCTGTTACACCAGTTAGCTCACATACATTTTGGGGTGTACCGCTAACTAAGCTAGCTGTTTCACATCCGTTACACCAGTTAGCTCACATACATTTTGGGGTGTACCGCTAACTAAACTAGCCATTTCACATCCGTTACACCAGTTAGCTCACATACATTTTGGAGTGACGAAATGTTGATACTTTTCAGTGAAGTGTTTAAACTCGTTTTAAAATGGTTAAACTAGTATTCAAAATTAACTAGTGTCTAATGTTGATTAAATTACATATCAAACTGCACATCTTTATCAGTACAATCCTGTCCTGCCCTGAGTGGAAGTGTTGAGCTCTTCTCCAACACAATACATCCCTGGAGCGGCAGGGTAGCCTAGTGGTTAGAGCGTTGGACCAGTTACCGGAAGGTTGCAAGTTCAAATCCCTGAGTTGACAAATCTGTCGTTCTGCCCCTGAACAGGCAGTTAACCCACTGTTCCTAGGCTGTCATTCTAAATAAGAATTTGTTCTTAACTGACTTGCATAGTTAAATAAAGGTTAAAAAATAAATAAAATTAGCCTGTCCTGCACACTGCTACTACCTAGTTGAATATTTTCCTATAAAAAATGCCTTTATTAAATGTTTTAGGTTAAAATAATTTGTCATAGACGTTTTTTCAAACAAACTTTTTTCCTCGTCTGATGTCCGTGCCTATACCGTGAGTCTCCGGTCCTCCTAATGGTGTTCGAGTCACCAGCCTCCACTGTAACACGCACTACTCCCGTCGTCTCCTCTCGCTTCCCACACTCAACATTCCGAAGATACCTTTCCTGCCTTCGTTTTTCCCCTTCTTCGGGAAAACCACTTTGATATAGTCTACACTATCGGACATTTCTCTCATGACATTTTCAACGTTACAACTTTTATCCTGTTTCCCATGTATCTAGGAATAGTTAACACAGGAGGGTACATAAACCATCTACGACTTATTATGGTACATTTTCTTCAAATTCGAACGTTATTTGGCCTACTTATACTAATAATGTTACTCATCGTCTCCCAATCATTAAATCATTAGTCACACTTACATTTTGCCTTGGGGAAACACCCCCCCTCCCCCTCCCCCTCCCCTCTACTTTCAGTTGTAAAACAATGTCATTCATGAATTGTCACGCAACATGCATGCACTGCAGCTTACTAAAGTGTCTCAGCATCGAACTAGTATTATAGTAGCCTGGTCGTGACATGGTACATACCACCTTCCTTAGAGCGCCACTTTGGGATCTTCGGAGTTATATTCGCGCCGATAATAACGCTAACAATCCTGGCTCCGTTTGAATCCACAGGGGGGAGCAACGGACCAATTTAATTGTTTTGTGTCCGAGGTGAGTGGAAAAACAATGGCTATGCGGTCCGACAACAAAACTTACGAACTTCGTTGTTAACGAAAGGGGGAAGAATGTTTTGAATTATAGAATTCTCTTCCTAGCAGGTGGTGAAAGTGGAGAGCGCTCATTGGTCGAGCTAGACGAAATAATTTCGGCATAAATTATGATAATGACATTGCGTCACATCCGTTGCAGGTACAAGACAAGGAAATAATTGCAAATAACGTTCCCGATGGACGAACGAAGAGGTGGGAGGGAAGATGGCGGAAGTGGATGCGGAGTTCGAATCGAGTAGCGCGTCGAGTAATAATTGGTGAAGACGAATGTTCTGAATGGACAACAGTAATATCGAAAACTGGAACAAAACGGAAATTGTCTGAAATTGGAGTGAAGGAAACGTGTGTTGTGAATGATAATTAATCGCTTCTTGTTGCAGACGAACCGAGTACACCGAAGAACGGTGTGTAGAAGGACGACAGTGTTGTAATTGTGGTGGGGATCATGATACTGAGTTCCTGGAGTGCCCTGTAAGGGGGAAGGAGATTGAGGTCAATCGAATGCGATTAAAAATCATCGAGAAAACAAGTGATGGTGGTGGACACACCACAGCCTGTTGTAAATGTTTGCTGCCACACAAAATATACCCTGTGTGTTAAGGATTATTGCCACAGTTAATCTGTACAGCACAAGTCTCAAATAAATCTTGTGGTTGATATTGTGGCTGAGGCAGAATAGTTTTTGCCACTTATGGATTTTATATCTTAAGACTTGCAAGGGGTACTGGTGCTGGAAGACCTGCCCTCCCAGGTTCCCCTTGAGCCAGTGTCGGGATCAGTTCTGTTTTGCTTTTAAACAGAAGTTGTTTAATTATTTTTTGTGGGGGTGAATCCTTTTTCCATCTCGCGTAGGAGGCGGGGGTGCACATTAAATGTGATCGTCAATATACCCTCTGAAGAAATCATGTGCCCTAACAGGCCCAGAGCAAAGCCCATTTGTTTGTCAATGTAATAAACTAACTAGGCTTAACTATGTATTTCAATAGCGTTGTCCGTGTGCTTTTAGAATAGCAATTGCTTTGTCAAGGTCGTCTTTTTTTTTTTAAAGAGAACCACACTTGTCTAGTGATTCAGCAGATAAGGGAAACAAACCATTTTATTAGCACTAGCTCTCAAGTCACACGCGCACACATGATCCAAATCGAAAAAGACTGCTTGGTTGTTTAGCAACAAACACGTGCAACTATGGAGCAAAACAAGACTGGGTTGGCTTAAATAGTTTACAACATGTAAACTATATTTCGTCTTTAATGTTTATTGAAAACTTACATTTTTCGCAAATGACCACTTGTCTCAAATACATCATTCCAGTTGGTTAGCAAGCTATAGTGAATTCTAACCTTCTTACCAAAGACGTGACAATCAAAACAAGATTAAAAACGAGCCACCCATGACTTCCCACATGGCAGATTCTTGTCGTTAGCTCTTTGACCGTTCAGAATCACAACACACTGCATTCTGCCCCATTGTTTTCGGTGTCAGCTAACCCGTCTATCATGTGGGAAACGGTTTGAGTTAAGTGCAGTGGGGGGTGGAGAGACAGTGATACTGAGAACCAAGGTGATGACGCTTTATTCCATTCTCATAATAACTGCCATTTTACAAAGATATGAGTGACAGTTTCTTTCATTCTCTTTTTAAGTGCACTAAAAAGTAACCTTACACCCTACTTCATTGTGGGTGACACACAATGTGCCGAGATGTTATCCAAGAGGACTATTCAGTCTGCCAAACAAAACATTTTAGTTTGGTGAGAGTTTCTATTAGTCAAATTCAGATAGGTGCTTCCTGGTGCCGGATTTTCCATTTTGGTTTCAATTATTTTGTTTTGACATGAAATGCATTGTGGGTTGACACAGAATAAAATAAGTTTCATGATGGTATTGACTGTCCATTACTGCTCATCACTTATTAAAGTAATGTGAATAAATTATGGCTAAGGTTTTTCTGCTGTTTTAGGTCTATATGATAACTTTAATATTTGAATTCCAAGTAATCTCATCTTTACAAAGGCTTCTAAACCTTGTCATTTCCACTTTGAAATGTCAGAATTGATTTGTCCTAACAAAAAAAATGTATTTGTAAGTCGCTCTGGATAAGGGCGTCTGCTAAATGACTTAAATGTAAATGTAAATAGAGCTGCTGTCTGACAACAACAAAAAATCACTATTTTAGTAGTTCATACTTTTATGACTGCTGAATACCAAAGACCAATCACTTGGGTCATGTATTTTCAGGTAGAGATACCTGGCAAAGCAACTATCACGTGTTCGTCTGTCTCTCCATGTCTGCACCACACAGACCAGACAAGTAGGCGTGCAATGCATTCTGGTACACTGAAGAAAAATATACAACGCAACATATAAGATGTTGGTCCCATGTTTCTTGAGCTGAAAGTAAAATATCCCTGAGATGCACAAAAGCCTATTTCTTTCAAATTTTGTGCACAAATTTGTTCGTGAGCAAGATAATGCATCCACCTGACAGATGTGGCATATCAAGAAACTGATTAAACAGCATGATCATTACACAGGTGCACCTTTTGCTGGGAGACAACAAAAAAAGGCCACTTTAAAAATATGCAGTTTAGTCACAACACAATGCCACAGATGTCAAGTTGTGGGAATGTGCTGATTGCAAGAATGTTCACCGGAGCTGTTGTCATAGAATTGAATGTTCATGTGTCTCACCATAAGCCGCCTCCAACCAAAATGTCAGTTAAATCGATCAGCACTCCCGGTTTCGTTCCGTTTGACGAAACGTCTGCAACTAAAAAAAAAACAGTTTTGTTTGGCAGAATGAATACACCCCAGGTAATGGCCGATTTAAAACGGTCAACAGACCCTATAGACATGTAGATTAAGACAGGGAAACGGGGCTTCATTTTTTTTTTTAAAAGGACCTCTTTGTGTAACTGGGTTATATTCAGTTAGGTGAAACATTCACAACGCTGCAGGTAAAAAATTATAACAATTCCCTATTGTGCATGACAGAGTATCTTATACATGTTGTGCACAACACATTTCTATCTAAAACGTTCTGTGGTGTTGCATCCTCTTGAACAACGCCCCCAAGGGGAACAGGTTGGTATATCAGTTCATCCAGGCAGAAAGGAACTGTACAGTATATAGCCATTTATTTAAAAAAACGGGGTGGTTCGAGCCCTGAATGCTGATTGGCTGAAAGCCGTAGTATATCAGACCGTATACCACGGGTATGACAAAACATGTATTTTTTACTGCTCTAATTACATTGGTAACCAGTTATATTTAAGCAATAAGGCACCTCGGGGAGGTTGTGATATATGGCCAATATACCACGGCTAAGGGCTGTGTCCAGGCACTCCGCGTTGCGTCGTTCGTACGTACGTAAGAACAGCCCTTAGCCGTGGTATATTGGCCATATACCACACTCCCTCGGGCCTTATTGCTTAAATATAACTGGGAGGATCAAGGCTTCTTCATTCTCCAGCCCTTCCACATCTTCTGGAGCTTCTTGGTGCTGTAGGACAGAGACTTCAGCAGCCCTGTATGAGGAGAACACAGTCAGGTAGACCTGTACATCTGCATTGTATGAGGAGAACACAGTCAGGTAGACCTGTACATCTGCACTGTATGAGGAGAACACAGTCAGGTAGACCTGTACATCTGCACTGTATGAGGAGAACACAGTCAGGTAGACCTGTACATCTGCACTGTATGTTTTATGTGTACTTAGTGTTGATATCCTCAAATTAATTAAATATATAATAGAAGCAAACTATTCTTCTTTTTTTTTTTACCAGCCGTGGCGATTCCTTTGGCGGTCTGAGTTATGCTTGACGACTTCACTATTGACGATATCCCTGTAGGAAAGAAACAGAAGAGTCTGGGTCAATGATTTACAGTGCCTTGCGAAAGTATTCGGCCCCCTTGAACTTTGCGACCTTTTGCCACATTTCAGGCTTCAAAAATAAAGATATAAAACTGTATTTTTTTGTGAAGAATCAACAACAAGTGGGACACAATCATGAAGTGGAACGACATTTATTGGATATTTCAAACTTTTTTAACAAATCAAAAACTGAAAAATTGGGCGTGCAAAATTATTCAGCCCCTTTACTTTCAGTGCAGCAAACTCTCTCCAGAAGTTCAGTGAGGATCTCTGAATGATCCAATGTTGACCTAAATGACTAATGATGATAAATACAATCCACCTGTGTGTAATCAAGTCTCCGTATAAATGCACCTGCACTGTGATAGTCTCAGAGGTCCGTTAAAAGCGCAGAGAGCATCATGAAGAACAAGGAACACACCAGGCAGGTCCGAGATACTGTTGTGAAGAAGTTTAAAGCCGGATTTGGATACAAAAAGATTTCCCAAGCTTTAAACATCCCAAGGAGCACTGTGCAAGCGATAATATTGAAATGGAAGGAGTATCAGACCACTGCAAATCTACCAAGACGTGGCCGTCCCTCTAAACTTTCAGCTCATACAAGGAGAAGACTGATCAGAGATGCAGCCAAGAGGCCCATGATCACTCTGGATGAACTGCAGAGATCTACAGCTGAAGTGGGAGACTCTGTCCATAGGACAACAATCAGTCGTATATTGCACAAATCTGGCCTTTATGGAAGAGTGGCAAGAAGAAAGCCATTTCTTAAAGATATCCATAAAAAGTGTTGTTTAAAGTTTGCCACAAGCCACCTGGGAGACACACCAAACATGTGGAAGAAGGTGCTCTGGTCAGATGAAACCAAAATGGAACTTTTTGGCAACAATGCAAAACGTTATGTTTGGCGTAAAAGCAACACAGCTCATCACCCTGAACACACCATCCCCACTGTCAAACATGGTGGTGGCAGCATCATGGTTTGGGCCTGCTTTTCTTCAGCAGGGACAGGGAAGATGGTTAAAATTGATGGGAAGATGGATGGAGCCAAATACAGGACCATTCTGGAAGAACCTGATGGAGTCTGCAAAAGACCTGAGACTGGGACGGAGATTTGTCTTCCAACAAGACAATGATCCAAAACATAAAGCAAAATCTACAATGGAATGGTTCAAAAATAAACATATCCAGGTGTTAGAATGGCCAAGTCAAAGTCCAGACCTGAATCCAATCGAGAATCTGTGGAATGAACTGAAAACTGCTGTTCACAAATGCTCTCCATCCAACCTCACTGAGCTCGAGCTGTTTTGTAAGGAGGAATGGGAAAAAATGTCAGTCTCTCGATGTGCAAAACTGATAGAGACATACCACAAGCGACTTACAGCTGTAATCGCAGCAAAAGGTGGCGCTACAAAGTATTAACTTAAGGGGGCTGAATAATTTTGCCCAATTTTTCAGTTTTTGATTTGTTAAAAAAGTTTGAAATATCCAATAAATGTCGTTCCACTTCATGATTGTGTCCCACTTGTTGTTGATTCTTCACAAAAAAATACAGTTTTATATCTTTATTTTTGAAGCCTGAAATGTGGCAAAAGGTCGCAAAGTTCAAGGGGGCCGAATACTTTCGCAAGGCACTGTATATTGTACATTAGTTATTATTATAGTTATTAGGTTTAGCAGCACCAGCTGTCAGATCGATTCACCCCTTGTTTCATCGCCTTGCCCAGGATTCGAACCGGCAACCTTTGGCTACAGGTCCACCACCTCAGCCACTGAACTACATACCTTGCTGCACCACAGAACCGCAGTCTGGGTCCTGGGCCACCTGTAGTAGTATCTCCTCCACGTCCCTGTTCTTCCCAGGCGGGTCCACCAGTCGTGTGATCCTCTGCTGCAGGGTCCTGGGGAGGGCCATCAGCTGGACAAACTGACCCTCTGGACTCTTATCCACCTGGAAGAGGTACACATATTACACACCTAGAGCACGCACACGTTAGGGGGTCCTGGGGAGGGCCATCAGCTGGACAAACTGACCCTCTGGACTCTTATCCACCTGGAAGAGGTACACATATTACACACCTAGAGCACGCACACGTTAGGGGTCCTGGGGAGGGCCATCAGCTGGACAAACTGACCCTCTGGACTCTTATCCACCTGGAAGAGGTACACATATTACACACCTAGAGCACGCACACGTTAGGGGTCCTGGGGAGGGCCATCAGCTGGACAAACTGACCCTCTGGACTCTTATCCACCTGGAAGAGGTACACATATTACACACCTAGAGCACGCACACGTTAGGGGGTCCTGGGGAGGGCCATCAGCTGGACAAACTGACCCTCTGGACTCTTATCCACCTGGAAGAGGTAGACATATTACACACCTAGAGCACGCACACGTTAGGGGGTCCTGGGGAGGGCCATCAGCTGGACAAACTGACCCTCTGGACTCTTATCCACCTGGAAGAGGTACACATATTACACACCTAGAGCACGCACACGTTAGGGGGTCCTGGGGAGGGCCATCAGCTGGACAAACTGACCCTCTGGACTCTTATCCACCTGGAAGAGGTACACATATTACACACCTAGAGCACGCACACGTTAGGGGGTCCTGGGGAGGGCCATCAGCTGGACAAACTGACCCTCTGGACTCTTATCCACCTGGAAGAGGGGCATATTACACACCTAGAGCTGCACACGTTAGGGGGTCCTGGGGAGGGCAGCTGAACAAACTGACCCTCTGGACTCTTATCCACCTGGGGGTACATATTACACACCTAGAGGCACACGTTAGGGGTCCTGGGGAGGGCCATCAGCTGGACAAAGCTGACCCTCTGTATCCACCTGGAAGGGTACACACCTAGGGGGGGGCGTCAGCTGGTTAGGGGCCCTGGGGAGGGGCGTCAGCTGGTTAGGGGTCCCTGGGGAGGGGCGTCAGCTGGTTAGGGGCCCTGGGGGAGGGGCATCAGCTGGTTAGGGGGTCCTGGGGAGGGGTGTCAGCTGGTTAGGGGCCCTGGGGAGGGGCGTCAGCTGGTTAGGGGTCCTGGGGGAGGGGCGTCAGCTGGTTAGGGGCCCTGGGGGAGGGGCGTCAGCTGGTTAGGGGCTCTGGGGGAGGGGCGTCCAGCTGGTCAGGGGCTCTGGGGAGGGCGTCAGCTGGTTAAAACCTGGGGGAGGGGCGTCAGCTGGTTAGGGGCCCTGGGGGGGGGGGCGTCAGCTGGACAAACTGACCCTCCAGACTTCAACACACTTACAACAGGGTTGGAGTTAAAACCTACAGGAGGGTATCTTTCCAGGAACAGGGTTGGAGTTAAAACCTACAGGAGGGTTTCTTTCCAGGAACAGGGTTGGAGTTAAAACCTACAGGAGGGTATCTCTCCAGGAACAGGGTTGGAGTTAAAACCTACAGGAGGGTATCTCTCCAGGAACAAGGTTGGAGTTAAAACCTACAGGAGGGTAGCTCTCCAGGAACAGGGTTGGAGTTAAAACCTACAGGAGGGTCTCTCTCCAGGAACAGGGTTGGAGTTAAAACCTACAGGAGGGTGTCTCTCCAGGAACAGGGTTGGAGTTAAAACCTACAGGAGGGTAGCTCTCCAGGAACAGGGTTGGAGTTAAAACCTACAGGAGGGTATCTCTCCAGGAACAGGGTCGGAGTTAAAACCTACAGGAGGGTATCTCTCCAGGAACAGGGTCGGAGTTAAAACCTACAGGAGGGTATCTCTCCAGGAACAGGGTCGGAGTTAAAACCTACAGGAGGGTATCTCTCCAGGAACAGGGTCGAAGTTAAAACCTACAGGAGGGTATCTCTCCAGGAACAGGGTCGGAGTTAAAACCTACAGGAGGGTATCTCTCCAGGAACAGGGTCGGAGTTAAAACCTACAGGAGGGTATCTCTCCAGGAACAGGGTCGGAGTTAAAACCTACAGGAGGGTTTCTCTCCGGGAACAGGGTCGAAGTTAAAACCTACAGGAGGGTCTCTCTCCAGGAACAGGGTTGGAGTTAAAACCTACAGGAGGGTTTCTCTACGGGAACAGGGTTGAAGAGCCCTGATATAGAATGTATACACATTATCATATGAACACAATTGGGATGGAGGCCAGACCTGCGTTTCTCACCTCCTGCCTCCCCTGCTGAGGCTTGTGTGGTGCACACACACACACACACACACATCTCACCTCCAGTTTCCCCTGTTGTGGCTTGTACACCACCTGTGGACACTCTTGCAGAATATTGTTGTAGAGGATGCGGAAGTGTTGGACGTTTTCCTTGACAATGTTAGCCACCTTGGACCGGTCTTCTCCAATCACCATCCTGAAATCCCCTTGGGTGGGACAACAGACAGTTTCACAACCAACCAGCAGAACAGTTACACGAATAACCAATATTCACCACCCTTCTCACCATGTGTGCGTTTTCACACCCTGTCATGGATTTAAAAAGCATTTGATTGGTGTAAGCATTGCGTGGAGGGAGTTTCCACCATTTTAAAAAGCATTTGATTGGTGTAAGCATTGGAGGGAGTTTCCACCATTTTACATTTACATTTAAGTCATTTAGCAGACGCTCTTATCCAGAGCGACTTACAAATTGGTGCATTCACCTTATGACATCCAGTGGAACAGCCACTTTACAATAGTGCATCTAAATCTTTTAAGGGGGGGGTGAGAAGGATTACTTTATCCTATCCTAGGTATTCCTGAAAGAGGTGGGGTTTCAGGTGTCTCCGGAAGGTGGTGATTGACTCCGCTGTCCTGGCGTCGTGAGGGAGTTTGTTCCACCATTGGGGGGCCATTTTAAAAAGCATTTGATTGGTGTAATCATTGCGTGGAGGGAGTTTCCACCATTTTTAAATGCATATAAGTGAAGTGTTCGAGGTGAATTGGGACGTAACACGGGGCTAGAATTAACCTCTTGCTTCTACTTGGGACGCTTGCGTCCCAACTAGAGCTCTGGAAATGCAAATGCGCTACGCTAAATGCTAATAGTATTAGTTAAAACTCAAAAGTTCATTAAAATACACATGCAGGGTATCAAATTAAAGCTACACTCGTTGTGAATCCAGGCAACAAGTCAGATTTTTAAAATGCTTTTCGGCGACAGCATGAGAAGCTATTATCTGATAGCATGCACCAATACACTACAACAGAAAAGCACAGCAGGGGACGTAAACAAAATAATTAGCATTTCGGCGTTACACAAACCACACAATAAAATAGAAAACAGTCATTACCTTTCACCATCTTCTTTGTTGGCACTCCTAGATGTCCCATAAACACTATTGGGTCTTTATTTCGATAAAATCGGGCCATATAAAGCCAAGATATCGTTATATGTAGACTGTGTGATAAACGAAAAAAACTGCGATTTCACAACGTAACGTCATTTTTTAAAATTCAAAAAGTAGACGATAAACTTTCACAAAACACTTCGAAATACGTTTGTAATGCTACTTTAGGTATTAGTAAACGTTAATAAGCGATAAAAATCATCCTTAGGCGATGTAAAAATCATTAGCTGTCATCTTGGAAAAAATTTCACGAGAGAGCTCTTCCGGAATGATCTGGGCGGAGACCGGAGGTAAGTGGTGCCCCTGTTTCGGTTCAACCAAGAATCAAAGATGATTCAATTCACAAGACTCTAGACAACATGGGGATGCTGTGGGAGTTGAATGCTCGGTCTTATCTAATTCGGCTCACTGTTAACAATTGCTGGAAGTGGCGCAAGGATATTTATTTCCATTTTCTGTGATCAGGTTTTCCTGCGCGAGGCGGTAGGTAGCCTAGTGGTTAGAGTGTAGAGGTGGCAGGGTAGCCTAGTGGTTAGAGTGTAGAGGCGGCAGGGTAGCCTAGTGGTTAGAGTGTAGAGGCGGCAGGGTAGCCTAGTGGTTAGAGTGTAGAGGCGGCAGGGTAGCCTAGTGGTTAGAGTGTAGAGGCGGCAGGGTAGCCTAGTGGTTAGAGTGTAGAGGCGGCAGGGTAGCCTAGTGGTTAGAGTGTAGAGGCGGCAGGGTAGCCTAGTGGTTAGAGTGTAGAGGCGGCAGGGTAGCCTAGTGGTTAGAGTGTAGAGGCGGCAGGGTAGCCTAGTGGTTAGAGTGTAGAGGCGGCAGGGTAGCCTAGTGGTTAGAGTGTAGAGGCGGCAGGGTAGCCTAGTGGTTTGAGCGTTGGGCTAGTAACCGGAAGGTTGTAAGTTCAAATCCCCAGCTGACAAGGTACAAATCTGTCGTTTTGCCCCTGAACAGGCAGTTAACCCACTGTTCCTAGGCAGTCATTGAAAATAAGAATTTGTTCTTAACTGACTTGCCTAGTTAAATAAAGGTAAAATCAAATAAATAAAAAGTGTTCGTATACTAGCATGAGCATGACGTGTCTGTGCCTCGGACAACCAGAAAAAAATATGACACTTTGTCCCGCTTCATATGCCATACAACCAACAACATAACATGTCCTCAAAATAGAATTACATCAAAGATTACATCAACATTAATTACATATTTCTTGTTTACGTTTTTGCTGAGGTCTTAGTTGCTCAATTTGACATCTAACTAAGATGTTCGCCGCAGTATTTCTCAAGTGAAGAAACGTACATGAAAACTTGTCGAAATACAAAAAAAAAAAAAACTTAATTGAAGAATCCTTACTGTTGACCAATCACTGAAGAAGGGTAGTAAGACTTCAGCTACCGAACTTTCAGCTCCGCCTCAATAAAAACAAAACTGTGTGCTCAAACAAGCTGGGGGAAAAACACTAAAACTAACAAAAACATACCACCATTTTGACGGCGAAGCATAACAGAAATGTTACACTAGTCAACAGCTTAGGGAGAAAAAGGGAAAAAAACGAATTGTGCCTCACATTGACTTTGCAGATAGCAGCTACTTTAAAAAGGTTTTACTTTCAGTGATAGGTGTTTGTTTACGTTATTTAAAATGAAGTAATGGTATGTTGCCTCTAAATAATTAAAATGTAACTAAAAGTCTAGTCACCGGCGTAGGAGAGCCCGGCAATCTGCAGGAGCAGGTCCTCTTCAGAGAAGCTCTCAGGCAGCATGAGGAAGGAGGCCGTCACAGCGCTCTTCAGGTTCCCCACCAATGCAGCACGCATCTTCCCGTTCTCACCCTGCACTAGGATCTTCACCTACACAACAATAACATAGTCAGCTTCCTGTTCTCACCCTGCACAATAACATAGTCAGCTTCCCGTTCTCACCCTGCACTAGGATCTTCACCTACACAACAATAACAGTCAGCTTCCTGTTCCCACCCTGCACTAGGATCTTCACCTACACAACAATAACAGTCAGCTTCCTGTTCTCACCCTGCACAATAACATAGTCAGCTTCCTGTTCTCACCCTAACAGTCACCTCTGCTCTAGGTTACAGTCACCTCCACCACAGGGACCAACACCTACCGGTTTGTGCAGTCACCTCCACCACAGGGACCAACACCTACCGGTTTGTGTAGTCACCTCCACCACAGGGACCAACACCTACCGGTTTGTGCAGTCACCTCCACCACAGGGACCAACACCTACCGGTTTGTGCAGTCACCTCCACCACAGGGACCAACACCTACCGGTTTGTGCAGTCACCTCCACCACAGGGACCCACACCTACCGGTTTGTGCAGTCACCTCCACCACAGGGACCAACACCTACCGGTTTGTGCAGTCACCTCCACCACAGGGACCAACACCTACCGGTTTGTGCAGTCACCTCCACCACAGGGACCAACACCTACCGGTTTGTGCAGTCACCTCCACCACAGGGACCAACACCTACCGGTTTGTGCAGTCACCTCCACCACAGGGACCAACACCTACCGGTTTGTGCAGTCTGCCAGCAATATACAAGGTCTTCCAGTGGAGCAAGTCGTCAATCAGAGAGTCAGTACTGATCACGCCATACTTCATTATCTGTCGAGAGAGAGAGAGAAGACCTTTAGGTTATAGAGCCAGATTAAAACAAGATGTTGGAGAGGTGCAGTGAAATGTGTTGTTTTACTGGGTCTGCCATAGTAGCACGGTGCCCCTGGAGCACATTAGGCTGAAGTGCCTTGCTCAAGGGCACATCGACAGTTTTATTTTTTAACAAAGCCATCTACAAGTTGACTTGTTTTTCTATATTGTAGAAACCTCATTCCCAGACTATTGCACACAGCGCATATAAACCTGGGACATCAACCATTCTAAACTGGCCTTAGTGGGAGTGACAATAGAACTACAGTGGGGCAAAAAAGTATTTAGTCAGCCACCAATTGTGCAAGTTCTCCCACTTAAAAAGATGAGAGAGGCCTGTAATTTTCATCATAGGTACACTTCAGACAAAATGAGAAAAAAATCCAGAAAACCACATTGTAGGATTTTTAATAAATTTATTTGCAAATTATGGTGGAAAATAAGTATTTCGGCCCTATATACTCTGCCCTTCAGACGCTCGGCCCTGCAGACGCTCGGATGTCGATGTGGATGTGGATGGGGATGTGGATGGGGATGGTGGATGGAGATGTGCTCCACGATCAGCTCCTCGGTCTAACTGACGTTGGAGGGAATACCTAAAACATACAGGCTTACCCTTCCATCCACAGGTACTAAGGTGTTGTAGTACACCCCAGCCCCGTGTTCTTCCTGTATCCGGCTGATCTTCCTAGGACCCAGGAACTTTAATGCAGAATAGTGTTTCCTGTTCTGCATCAGGTTCATGGTATGCCAGGTGACTGGATCGTCGACAGCGAACACAAAATCCAGCATGTTTTTCTGGGAGGAGGAGAAGAGATGCTCTTGTCAGTTATATTGTTAAGGGATTTTAATCAATAATGACTAATTATGTATACATTTCAATCAGGACTGACTAATCAGAATACTATTTTATGTTACTGTATAGATGTATGAATTTTCTTTTAATCCTAGTACTGAATATAATGTGTGTAAATATAATCAAGAATTAGAACAATGACTGTCTGTTCCTTGGTAGAAATGAATGAACTTATCGTCAGACTGGCTAGAATGCTCATCTACACAGGAAGACCTTGGCTCAGTCATAAATTATATTAAATTGGTGAGAGACGATGTGGGAAGGCTTGAGATACTGCCTTTGTACCAGGGTGGGAGAAGAGACGGGACAGTTCGAAAACTAATGATGTCATTTTCAGTTTATAACCTGTGGTAAACTGTATCGTGTTCAGTACTCTCGTGAATAAACGCTGCTGATTGATTTTGAGACTGGTCTCTGTCCATTTTATGCAAATAAGAGTCTTACAAATTCCTAGAAGTGGACAGAGTGTTTAATTTAATTGGGTATTAAAACATGTAGGAATTTAATTCCAGTAACATATATTCATTGATCAATGTTATGTTACACACACATTATTGTATTTCAACAACTGCGGTATTGATATCTACCCTACATGACCAAAAGTATGTGGACACCTGCTCGTCGAACATCTCATTCCAAAATCATGGGCATTAATATGGAGTTGGTCCCCCCCTTTGCTGCTATAACAGCCTCCACTCTTCTGGGAAGGCTTTCCACTAGATGTTGGAACATTGCTGCTATAACAGCCTCCACTCTTCTGGGAAGGCTTTCCACTAGATGTTGGAACATTGCTGCTATAACAGCCTCCACTCTTCTGGGAAGGCTTTCCACTAGATGTTGGAACATTGCTGCTATAACAGCCTCCACTCTTCAGGGAAGGCTTTCCACTAGATGTTGGAACATTGCTGCTATAACAGCCTCCACTCTTCAGGGAAGGCTTTCCACTAGATGTTGGAACATTGCTGCTATAACAGCCTCCACTCTTCTGGGAAGGCTTTCCTCTAGATGTTGGAACATTGCTGCTATAACAGCCTCCACTCTTCTGGGAAGGCTTTCCACTAGATGTTGGAACATTGCTGCTGTAACAGCCTCCACTCTTCTAGGGAGGCTTTCCTCTAGATGTTGGAACATTGCTGCGGGGACTTGCTTCCATTCAGCCACAAGAGCATTCGTGAGGTCGGGTACTGATGTTGGGCGATTAGTCCTGGCTCGCAGTCAGTGATCCAATTCATTCCAAAGGTGTTCAATGGGGTTGAGGTCAGGGTTCTGTGCAGGCCAGTCAAGTTCTTCCACACCGATCTCAACAAACTATTTCTGTATGGACCTCGCTTTTAGTGTGGGGGAATTATCATGCTGAAACAGGAAAGGGCCTTCCCCAAACCTTTGCCACAAAGTTGGAAGCACAGAATCATCTAGAATGTCATTGTATGCTGTAGAGGTAAGATTTCCCTTCACTGGAACTAAGGGGCCCGAACCAGGAAAAACAGCCCCAGACCATTATTATTCCTCCTCCACCAAACTTTACAGTTGGCACTATGCATTCGGGCAGGTAGCATTCTATTGAGGCATGTAGCGTTCTCCTGGAATCCGCCAAAACCTAGATGCGTCTAGAGTGAGAGATTCATCACGCCCATTGGCGGCGAGCTTAACGCCACTCCTGCTGACGCTTGGCATTGTGGATGGTGATCTTAGCCTTGTAGTGAGTGTTGCAACCGAGGACAGACTTGTATTTATTTTACACGCCCGCTGATGCGTTGTTGCTCCTAGACGTTGCCACTTCACAATAACAGCACTCACAGTTGACCGGGGGGGGGGCAGCTCTAGCAGGGTAGAAATGTAACTTGTTGTAAAGGTGGCATCTTATGACAGTCCCACATAGAAAGTCACTGAGCTCTTCAATACGGGCCATTCTACTGCCAATGTTTGTCTATGGAGATTGCATGGCCGTGTGCTCGATTTTATACACCTGTCAGAAACGGGTGTGGCTGAACAGTTGGCGAAGAGACTACTTGCTGGATCTAAAGTCAGCACACCGCTGTGACACACCACAGCCCACCCCACTCAAGGCGGGTGACGTTGTACTCATTGGAGAAGATAACACACCCAGACAAACCTGGAAACTAGGAAAGATTGAAGAACTCTTTCCAGGCCGAGATGGCTTAGTTAGATCATGTTCAGTTCGTACTGCTTCAGGGACTTTGTTGAGGAGACCTATTCAGTTGATATACTGCCTAGAGATCTAGATGAACAAAATTGTTCATCGGGGGGGGGTTGTAACTTTAATGTGTTACAGAGTTCATGTTTAAGTTTATTCATTGATCTGTATCTAAAGATATTTCTTTTGATTTATTTGCATATGTAATTGTATTGGGTTGTGTTGAATTACGCTTTTTGACTGCAAGTTCCAGAATGCCTTGCGACAGGAATGAGAGAGATAACGCGCCAATTATGTGCAGGTGCTAATGATTGTGGCTGACTTTCCAACAGCATCTTACCTGCATTGTTCTGTACCAAAACAAAGTTGTTAAATGTAACGTGAACAAGTATTCTTACTAAAAGAAGCTTTCGTATCAAACCCGACGCCCCGAGTCATTACTTTGAAGTTAGTTCATCTACTTTTGTGTTTGTGTATATATATATATATATATATATATATTTCTGCGCTCTTGCTAGTTCCTCTTAAAGTTTGACAGACGGGTCCATAAATTGGCAAGAGGGCACACTGGCACCCAGGCTTCCTAGCCTACTGCCGAAGTCTGTATCATTTCGTCTAATGACATGCATATACTAAAGAATATATGTCTCACGACTTACCCCCATTTGACCTTGGCTAGTTCCATTTTGTTTGAATACTCCAGATCCATAGGCAAATGCGAGGCTGATGTCTTGAGGGAACTGTGACAGTATTCTTCGGTAGAGCACACTGGTGTTCTGCAGAGCTGGAAGAGTCATGATTGCAATGCGCTTTCATATAAATGGAGCTACAACAAGACTGAGAATGACATTTCAGCCAACTTAGCTAACCGGCCATTGCAAAGTATATTCACCGGCTCCGCTATTTCTTATCTAATAATTACAAACAGGAGAAAAGTGAAGCAGCAAACGGTCACATAAGCCAACGCAATAGCATGGCACAGAAGTTCTCTTTGACCATGGTTCCTGACTTTAATACATAGCTAGATGTGCCAATATTATCTGCACTGTTGTTGCTTTTTTCGTCATCAACACTAAGAAAGTACATCCGGGTTACGGAATTTCAGAAACGTTCTAAATAAAAGTCCCCCACGTAATTGTAGAAAAGTGTCAATACCTGAATTTATTCATGATGTGAAAAATAATTATCTAAACATTAACATTAATTAGTCACATGTGTTCATATTTAAGTGACATTTGGGTTTTTCAAACATGTTCCAAGGTCAAATAAATGCCCCCAATGCTAATCACTGTGAATGAAATAGGTGCTACAGTAAAAGTGTTGTAGAATGTATATGTGGTACCATTTCATGGGGTGCTGAATAATACAGAATGTTGCTTGCCTTTTACTCCACCCAATTCAATAGGCACATTGTGAATCATAGTATATGGAATACAGGAAGGAGTAGGCAGGGATAGTAAGGAGGTGAGGAAGGAGTAGGTGGTGATGAAGGAGGAGGTGGTGAGGAAGGAGGTGGTGGTGAAAGAGGTGGTGAGGAAGGAGGTGGTGGTGAAGGAGGTGGTGAGGAAGGAGGTGAGGAAGGAGGAGTTGGTGAGGAAGGAGGTGGTGAGGAAGGAGGTGGTGAAGAAGGAGGTGAGGAAGGAGGTGGTGAGGAAGGAGGTGGTGAAGGAGGAGGTGGTGAGGAAGGAGGTGGTGAAGAAGGAGGTGGTGAGGAAGGAGGTGGTGAAAAAGGATTAGTAGGAGTTGACTGTACTGAATGAGACGCTGTTGTCTGCGGTGAGAGTTGACTGTGGAGTTGACTGTACTGAATGTGACGCTGTTGTCTGCGGTGAGAGTTGACTGTGGAGTTGACTGTACTGAATGTGACGCTGTTGTCTGTGGTGATAGAGTTAACTGTGGAGTTGACTGTACTGAATGTGACGCTGTTGTCTGTGGTGATAGAGTTAACTGTGGAGTTGACTGTACTGAATGAGACGCTGTTGTCTGTGGTGATAGAGTTAACTGTGGAGTTGACTGTACTGAATGAGACGCTGTTGTCTGCGGTGAGAGTTGACTGTGGAGTTGACTGTACTGAATGAGACGCTGTTGTCTGTGGTGATAGAGTTAACTGTGGAGTTGAAAAATGAACAGGCTTAGAACAAAACGTATAAGATCTCCCAAGCCTGTGTTTACCATATACATTCTAAGATCCTCCATTCAAGACCCCCATCCTGTGTTTGTTTACCATTATAAGACCCCCCATCCTGTGTTAAGATATACATTCTAAGACCCCCATCCTGTTTACCATACATTCTAAGCATCCTTTATACATTCTAAGATCTCCCAAGCCTGTGTTTACCATATACATTCTAAGATCCCCCCATCCTGTGTTTACCATATACATTATTTTTATCCAAACACGACGTTCATTATTCCCACATGGGCTTTGTCCAACGAACCACGGCGGAGTTAGTGCCTATTATTATTTCTCTATACATCTCAAGCAAACCGTGATGAGATCTGTAAGAAACAAGAAACCCTTTTAAGTGTAGCACCGGTCATGTACATAACAGACAATTACATTAAAAACATATCCATTTGTCAATGTGTGCCACGTTATAATATTCTTTATCTTATAAAAAGTACTGATTTTATTCAGTTTAGATTTTTCCCCTGATGTAATTATAATTGTGTAACATAATTGTAACATTATGCGCTATGACTATGAAAAGCTACAACATTTTGGGGGGGATTTCGTATTGTACACATACCGTTTAACTGCACACTTTTATTTTGAAGGCAAAATCAGAAGAAACGGAAGTCTTAATGCTGATGCCGTGACACTAATGTGTTTTACGGTTCAATGTTTCATATCAACAGTGCAGGACCTTTCCATGTGTTCACTGCCACCGTGTGGCTCGGGAGGGAACAATATTCAATCACTACGTAAATTAAGAACGCAGCACATGTCAAGTCGTGTTCATCGTTTTTTTGTTGTTGAGATTCTTCAAAGTAGCCGCCCTTTTCCTTAATGATAGCTTGGCACACACCTGGCATTCTCTCAACCAGCTTCATGAGGTAGTCACTTGGAATGCATTTCAATTAACAGGTGTGCCTGTGGAATATTCTTCTAAACGTGTTTGAGCCAATCAGTTCTGTTGTGACATGGTAGGGGTGGTATACAGAAGATAGCCCTATTTGGTAAAAGACCAGGTCCATATTATGGCACGAACAGCTCAAATAAGTAAACAGAAACGACATTCCATCATTACTCTAACACAGTTCAAGAACTTTTAAAGTTTCTTTGAGTGCAGTCATAAAAACCATCCAGCACTATGATGAAACTGGCTCTCATGAGGACCGCCACAGGAAAGGAAGACCCAGAGTTACCTCTGCTGCAGAGGATAAGTTCATTAAAGATAACTGGCTCTCATGAGGACCGCCACAGGAAAGGAAGAACCAGAGTTACCTCTGCTGCAGAGGATTAGTTCATTAGAGATAACTGGCTCTCATGAGGGGACCGCCACAGGAAAGGAAGACCCAGAGTTACCTCTGCTGCAGAGGATAAGTTCATTAGAGATAACTGGCTCTCATGAGGACCGCCACAGGAAAGGCAGACCCAGAGTTACCTCTGCTGCAGAGGATTAGTTCATTAGAGATAACTGGCTCTCATGAGGACCGCCACAGGAAAGGAAGAGCCAGAGTTATTCTGCAGAGGATCAGTTCATTACAGTTACGCCATCCCATCTGGTTTGACAGCTTCACCCGTCAGGAACCACAGTGGGATCCCATCTGGTTTGCGCTTAGTGGGACTATCGTTTGTTTTTCAACAGGACAATGACCCAAAACACACCTCCAGAATGTGTAAGGGCTATTTGACCAAGGAGAGTGATGGAGTGTTGCATTAGATGACCTGGCCTCCACAATCACCCGACCTCAAACCAATTGAGATGGTTTGGGATGAGTTGGACTGCAGAGTGAAGGACAAGCAGCCAATAAGTGCTCAGTATATGTGGGAACTCATTTAAGACTGTTGGAAAAGCATTCCTCATGAATTTTGTTGAGAGAATGCCAAGAGGTGTGCAAAGCTGTCATCAAGGCAAAGGGTGGCTGCTTTATAGAATCTCAAATATAAAATATATATATATAAAAATAAAACCCTTTTTCTGGTTACTTCATGATTCCATATGTGTTATTTCATAGTTTTGATGTCTTTATTATTCTACAATGTAGAAAATAGTACAAATAAAGAAAAACCCTTGAATGTGTAGGTGTGTCCAAACGTTTGACTGTTACAAGACCTTAGAGCCTTCCGGAACCTCACACTGGTTCTTCAGCCACGTTGGGGAGAGGAATTCCTGCAGGTTTCCTGCAGAGGAGCCGAGCCACAGGTGCCCCAGTCTACAAAACTCAAGTCGTCATGGAGTATGCCTCCTTGTGCTTTTAAAGGGAATGTAAAATAAGTCTGTCCTGCTCCTCTCTTCTCCCCACACAGTCACTTCAGTTGATTTGGCTTTCCAGCCTACCTTAGTCATCCCTCACCCATCATAGCCTTGCCATTCCCAACCAATCAGAGCACTTGGAAATGTTCATCTGGACACTGCACCCGCCCACTCAGGTCGGAGTGTTTATCATCGTCGTCGTCCGAAGGGAGGAGACGCCATGTTTCTGACGACTTTTTATTGTCGACAGTAACACGGAAAGTCTGAATGATTACTTCCTGTTACCTTGATAACCTTCAGCCACATGTCCCACTGTATTGCCATTCTTTAATGTTAGACTTGCTGCTTTGCCTATTGTTTATCATGTGCACTATTATTAAGTATTGCGTTATTGCATTGGTTGCAAAGGTGGTTTCATGGTTGTATTGGTAAACATCTTTTGCATGCAGACGCTACCACAGCGTTTTCTATAGTGGTGTTTTATTGTGCTTCCATGGGAGAGTCATCCCAGAGTCATTCTAGAGTCATCCCAGAGTCATTCTAGAGTCATCCCAGTCATTCTAGAGTCATCCCAGTCATTCTAGAGTCATCCCAGAGTAATTCTAGAGTCATCCCAGAGTCATTCTAGTCATTCTAGAGTCATCCCAGAGTCATTCTAGAGTCATTCTAGAGTCATCCCAGAGTCATTCTAGAGTCATCCCAGTCATTCTAGAGTCATCCCAGAGTCATCCCAGTCATTCTAGTCATCCCAGAGTAATTCTAGAGTAATTCTAGAGTCATCCCAGAGTCATTCTAGAGTCATCCCAGTCATTATAGAGTCATCCCAGTCATTCTAGAGTCATCCCAGTCATTCTAGAGTCATCCCAGAGTAATTCTAGAGTCATCCCAGAGTCATTCTAGTCATTCTAGAGTCATCCCAGAGTCATTATAGAGTCATCCCAGCCATTCTAGTCATTCTAGAGTCATCCCAGAGGGTTCTAGAGTCATCCCAGAGTCATTCTAGAGTCATCCCAGAGGGTTCTAGAGTCATCCCAGAGTCATTCTAGACTCATCCCAGTCATTCTAGAGTCATCCCAGACGGTTCTTGGAGCTTGCTCATGTGAAGAGTAATTTACGACATTGTGGCGCCAGATCTGATAAGATCTCAGCCTGGCAGATTCTCACACAAGGCTGGAGAGAGGGTGCCATACACTTTGACCCTTTGTCATTCCAAGTAATTGGTTTGTCTCTGTCTCTCTGTCTGTCTCTCTCTCTCTCTCTCTCTCTCTCTCTCTTCTCTCTCTCTCTCTCTCTCTCTGTTTATAAGCCTTAATAAACATGTTGTAAGTGTAAAGCTATTTGTCATTTATTCATGAACATTTGTATATTGCATAGTTGCAAATGTGTGCATTTTCTTTTGTCTTTATAAAACCACAACGATAAGATTCCATGTCATTCAGATTACCACAGTAATAGAAACATCTAGAAACATCCTCAAATAGAAACAGCTGTGTGTGGTGGTGACTATCGAGAGTACAGGGATGAGCCTTAACATCGTGTTCTAACAGGACAGCAGTGGGCAGAACCAATCAGTTATAAGTATATAGCGGGTGAGGGAAGTCACAGCCTGGCCACTCAGACGGATGAGGGCATTCCAGCCAAACGTTTTGACGTGGTCCACCGAGATGGATTTAGTGACCAACAGTTGTTGGTTTTTTTACATGGTCTGTCTGTCATTTCTCCGGATTTAGCGACCAATAATTTTTTTTACAGAAGCTACTTCGGGATTTTGGCAATGAGACCCTTTATCTACCTCCCCAGAGTCTGATGATTTTGCGGATACTATTTTTCTCTGTGTCCTAGTATGAAGGAAGTTAGAGGTAGTTTCGCGAGCCAAAGCTAACTAGCGTTAGCCCAATGACTGGTAGTCTATGGGTATCTGCTAGCATGATGATTCCCAAAGTATCCCTTTTAAAACGTTCGTTTTGGTTTGACGAGGGAATGAGAGCACTGTCGTTGTGCAGTTTGACTGACAGCTGACAGGACATGTTGACATGTAGTATTTGGTTCGACATGGGGACTCGTGATTGGCTGTTTGAGAAAAAAAAATAGAAGAAACCTGCACACGTCTCTTGATAGTATCACTGCTTTTTAATAAGCTTTACTACTTCTTTTTTTCTCATTTTATTCAAACGTTACCAAGCGCCTGCAAAACAAACAAAAAAGATCATTCAGACGAGCGAGTGCCTTTTTAGAATTGCTGTTTAGAAGTGTGAAATGAGCGATCGTAATTCTGGAGGTAGAGTCGCCACGGTTAGATCAGTGACATCATTTACAATACTGAGTACAATTAAGGAACCAGGAACACTGAATACAGGAAACATTATTTATAGGCTGGCCAGAGAGAGAGAGAGAACGTATTTAACTCACACAGTAGAATCACTCCATAGATTGAGTAAAAGTTTAAGGTTACATAGTCTTAAAAACAGATATAATGATCATATTTACACATCTTGTAGTACAGCAAGAAATACATATCCACTTAGTAGAATACACACTGTGGTGTAACATGAAATAAAAGGTTTGTATACCCAACAAAACATTCAAGCAATACCAGGATGTCCACTATGTGTCTCCCACAGGTCCCCGGACCTGAGGTTGAGAAACATTGTGCTATGCCCCAATCCCAAACGGATCCTTACCACTTATTCACTTGTGGAGATCTGAGAGGATTTGATTTGTACAGTGGGGAGAACAAGTATTTGATACACTGCCGATTTTGCAGGTTTTCCTACTTACAAAGCATGTAGAGGTCTGTAATTTTTTTCTTTCAACTGTGAAAGAATCTAAAACAAAAATCCAGAAAATCACATTGTATGATTTCGTATGATCTCTGTAATTGCAAACAAATGTTTCTGTACCAAATATTAAGTTCTGCTTTTCTGATGTATCAAATACTTATATCATGCAATAAAATGCAAATAAATTACTTAAAAATCATACAATGTGATTTTCTGGATTTTTGTTTTAGATTCCGTCTCTCACAGTTGAAGTGTACCGATGATAAAAAAATTACAGACCTCTACATGATTTGTAAGTAGGAAAACCTGCAAAATCGGCAGTGTTTAAAATACTTGTTCTCCCCACTGTATAAGCAATATGGTGAAACTTCCACCTGACCCACAGGCGTCAAACTCATTGCACAGAAGACCGAGTGTCAGTGGGTTTTTGCTCTTCCCTGGTACTTGATTGATGAATTACGGTCACTAATTAGTAAGGAGCTCACCTCACCTGGTTGTCCAGGTCTTAGTAAGGAATTCCCCTCACCTGGTTGTCTAGGTCTCAGTAAGGAACTCCCCTCACCTGGTTGTCTAGGTCTCAGTAAGGAGCTCACCTCACCTGGTTGTCTAGGTCTTAGTAAGGAACTCCCCTCACCTGGTTGTCTAGGTCTCAGTAAGTAACTCCCCTCACCTGGTCATCTAGGTCTCACCTGGTTGTCTAGGTCTCAGTAAAGACCTCCCCTCACCTGGGTGTCTAGGTCTCACCTGGTTGTCTAGGTCTCAGTAAAGACCTCCCCTCACCTGGGTGTCTAGGTGTTAGAAAACTAAAACCTGCAGACACTAGACCCTCCATGAAATTAGTTTGACACCCCTGACCTAGCCTATCAGAGGGGCAAATTGGAGGTATAAGTAAATTGCTTTTCAAATCCTCTCAGATCTCCACAAATGTGTAGGGCGTAACGTCTAGGGGTCCATTTGGGATTGGGCCTAGGTCATTAAAACGACAATCAACTCTGTGAATCATCCTGAGTGTAAAGCTGCAGGTCTGTGGAAGAACAAAAACAGACATCAGAAAGGAAAAATGGTGCCCTAAAATAATTTCTCTAGAAATGTCAAATAGAAAACAAGGTACAGTGGGGCAAAAAAATATTTAGTCAGCCACCAATTGTGCAAGTTCTCCCACTTAAAAAGATGAGAGAGGCCTGTAATTGTCATTGCCCCACTGTATATTGTGTGAACTGTATCTGAACATTTTACTTGCCATCAATGTCCTTGCTTCCTCCGTCATTGTTTTCTCAATTCCTCACAGCTCATCTGAGGTCGTCTGAGGGAGGAATTGAGGAAACAAGGACGGAGGAAACATGGGGAGGAATCTCAATTGCACTTCCTTGATTCCTCACGTCTTCTCTCCTCACCTCCTTCTCATTGGTTCCCCTTTGACCTACCCCTCTGACCTTCTAATCCAATGGGTTTTGAGAAGGAGGCGAGGAGAGAGAATGCGAGGAATCAAGGGAAGTGCAATTGATTTTGACGGCTACTATTAAAGTTTTCAGTCACACACACTGGGAAGTCTTACCTGACCGGTGGTACTCCACCCTGGTGAGGAAGAGTCCTTCTGGGGGTGATGTGAGGTTGTGTGGGTAGGCCTGAGAGTCCTGGGCCTCCAGTAATTCCTTCACCCCAGAGACAGACATCTGTCCCTGGCCAACTGCCACCAGAGCCCCTGTCATCCTACGCACCTTTTAAAAAAAACAGAGGAGTAACACTGTCTGGGTTCACATGCACCGCCGATGCATAATAATCATTTTATTACCACGGTAACGACACCCCTGGCTGGCGCTGACGCTGGAATACACAACCTACCTGTTTGTAGAGGAAGGATCTGCTCTTAAAGGTAAGCTCCCAGAACTGAATATCTCTGCAAGAGGACAACAGACATTTAAAATATTGCAGACAGAGAGAGAGAGAGAGAGAGAGAGAGAGAGAGAAAAGAGAGAAAAGAGAGAGAAAGAGAGAGAGAGACAGAGACAGAAAGAGATAGGGAAAGAGATAGAGACAGAGAGAGACAGTAAAACAACACCAGTAATGACATCATCGTACCACAAGCCTGGAGGTGTGGTAACTGTTGTCTTGAGACATTGTGTCGACATCACAGCAACAATGTCTACCTCTGGACTGATTGTCGGGTGTGATACTGTATCTGATCTGATGGTCACAAGGATACAGGGCTCCTAATAATGGCTAAAGTGGGTTTAGACTAATGACCTATTTCAGTGGTTTCCAGTGTTAATCAGCAGGGAGAGAAATATGGTGTGTGTGTGTGTGTGTGTGTGTAAGCATTTAGTAATGGTGCCCATTCATTCATTATCTGATCTGCTTCCCGCTTGACCTGAATGCCAAGCGTCACGTCTGGAGGCAACCTGGCACCATCCCTACGGTGAAGCAGACTGGGGGCGAAGATTCACCTTCCAACAGGACAATAACCCCAAGCACACAGCCAAGACAATGCAGGAGTGGCTTTGGGACAAGTCTCTGAATGTCCTTGAGTGTCCCAGCCAGAGCCCGGACTTGAACCCGATCTAACATCTCTGGAGAGACCTGAAAATAGCTGTGCAGCGACGCTCCCCATCCAACCTGACAGAGCTGGAGAGGATCTGCAGAGAAGAATGGTAGAAACTCCCCAAATACAGGTGTGCCAAGCTTGTAGTGCCATACCCAAGGCCTCGAGGTTGTAATCGCTGCCAAAGGTGCTTCAACAAAGAACTGAGTAAAGGGTCTGAATACTTATGCGATATTTCCATACATTTTTTAAATATAAATTTGCACACATTTCCAAAAACACTGTTTTTGCTTTGTCACAATGGGGCTCTGTGTGTAGATTGATGAGAAAAAAGGATTTTAAAAATCATCAATTTTAGAATAAGGCTGTAACGTAACAAAATGTGGAAAAAGTCAAGGGGTCTGAACACTTTCAGAATGAGCTGAATCTGATCTGATGGTCACAAGGATATGGGGCTCCTAATAATGGCTAAAGTGGGTTTAATGACCTATTTCAGTGGTTTCCAGTGTTAAGAAATATGGTGTGTGTGTGTGTGTGTGTGTGTGTGTAAGCATTTAGTAATGGTGCCCATTCATTCATTATCTGATCTGCTTCCCGCTGGTTGCTGTGAGTCAATGTTTTTGACGTAATGTAAATGTCAGCAGCCAGCATCCTGTGTGTGTGTGTGTGTGTGTGTGTGTGTGTGTGTGTGTGTGTGTGTGTGTGTGTGTGTGTGTGCGTGCGTGTGCGTGTGTGTGCATGAATCTCCCCCATATTAGTCATAGAGCTGGGAGAATCTCCTCCCATATTAGTCATAGTGCTGGGAGAATCTCCCCCCATATTAGTCATAGAGCTGGGAGAATCTCCCCCCATATTAGTCATAGTGCTGGGAGAATCTCCCCCCATATTAGTCATAGTGCTGGGAGAATCTCCCCCCATATTAGTCATAGAGCTGGGAGAATCTCCTCCCATATTAGTCATAGAGCTGGGAGAATCTCCCCCATATTAGTCATAGTGCTGGGAGAATCTCCCCCCATATTAGTCATAGAGCTGGGAGAATCTCCTCCCATATTAGTCATAGTGCTGGGAGAATCTCCCCCCATATTAGTCATAGTGCTGGGAGAATCTCCCCCATATTAGTCATAGAGCTGGGAGAATCTCCTCCCATATTAGTCATAGAGCTGGGAGAATCTCCCCCCATATTAGTCATAGAGCTGGGAGAATCTCCTCCCATATTAGTCATAGTGCTGGGAGAATCTCCTCCCATATTAGTCATAGTGCTGGGAGAATCTCCCCCCATATTAGTCATAGTGCTGGGAGAATCTCCTTCCATATTAGTCATAGTGCTGGGAGAATCTCCCCCCATATTAGTCATAGTGCTGGGAGAATCTCCCCCCATATTAGTCATAGAGCTGGGAGAATCTCCTCCCATATTAGTCATAGAGCTGGGAGAATCTCCCCCCATATTAGTCATAGTGCTGGGAGAATCTCCCCCATATTAGTCATAGAGCTGGGAGAATCTCCCCCCATATTAGTCATAGTGCTGGGAGAATCTCCCCCCATATTAGTCATAGTGCTGGGAGAATCTCCCCCCATATTAGTCATAGAGCTGGGAGAATCTCCCCCATATTAGTCATAGTGCTGGGAGAATCTCCCCCCATATTAGTCATAGTGCTGGGAGAATCTCCCCCCATATTAGTCATAGTGCTGGGAGAATCTCCCCCATATTAGTCATAGTGCTGGGAGAATCTCCTCCCATATTAGTCATAGAGCTGGGAGAATCTCCCCCATATTAGTCATAGAGCTGGGAGAATCTCCCCCCATATTAGTCATAATGCTGGGAGAATCTCCTCCCATATTAGTCATAGTGCTGGGAGAATCTCCCCCCATATTAGTCATAGTGCTGGGAGAATCTCCCCCCATATTAGTCATAGTGCTGGGAGAATCTCCCCCATATTAGTCATAGAGCTGGGAGAATCTCCCCCCATATTAGTCATAGTGCTGGGAGAATCTCCCCCCATATTAGTCATAGTGCTGGGAGATTCTCCCCCATATTAGTCATAGTGCTGGGAGAATCTCCCCCATATTAGTCATAGTGCTGGGAGAATCTCCCCCCATATTAGTCATAGTGCTGGGAGAATCTCCCCCCATATTAGTCATAGTGCTGGGAGAATCTCCCCCATATTAGTCATAGAGCTGGGAGAATCTCCCCCCATATTAGTCATAGTGCTGGGAGAATCTCCCCCCATATTAGTCATAGTACTGGGAGAATCTCCCCCCATATTAGTCATAGAGCTGGGAGAATCTCCCCCCATATTAGTCATAGTGCTGGGAGAATCTCCCCCCATATTAGTCATAGAGCTGGGAGAATCTCCCCCCATATTAGTCATAGAGCTGGGAGAATCTCCCCCCATATTAGTCATAGTGCTGGGAGAATCTCCCCCCATATTAGTCATAGTGCTGGGAGAATCTCCCCCCAAATTAGTCATAGTGCTGGGAGAATCTCCCCCCATATTAGTCATAGTGCTGGGAAATGCCAGGGACCTCACAATGTAATATTATCACGATACTTAGGTGCCGATACAATATGTATTGCAATACTCACGATTCAATATGTATTACGATACAAATACTGTACTTTTATTGTGATTCGATGTTTCAAACATATTGCTTGTGAGAAAATCCCCCCCATATTTAAACATTTAACATTTACATTTAAGTCATTTAGCAGACGCTCTTATCCAGAGCGACTTACAAATTGGAACATTCTTTTAAAAAAGAAGATAGAGAATAAGCCGTGAAGGGAAATACTGGAGGTACAGCCGACTGCCTCAAAATAAATAACGTGATATTGTCAAAATGATTTACGATATATCGTCAAAGATATGCGACTGTATCGATTTTTATTATTTTTCTCACCCCCACATCACGAATTACTCATTGGCTTAATCGTCCTAGACTACCAACCAATCATCTCCCCCACGTGTCTTGGGCACCTCGTGTCCAGCATCAGCAGCTGAGCTGACTCCATACTGACACGGGGCAGAGCAGACAGACAGTTGCTGCTTCATTAAAACGTGTTCATTGTGATGATATAATGTTACTACAGTAGTTAGCTAGCTACCTTTTCATTGAAGGATCATTGTATTTAGTGTTGCACAAGCTGGTTAGTGTGATATAATGTCACTGCGGTAGTTAGCTAGCTACCTTTTCATTGAAGGATCATTGTATTTAGTGTTGCACAAGCTGGTTAGTGTGATATAATGTCACTGCGGTAGTTAGCTAGCTACCTTAGCTGGTTAGCTTCTCTTTATTATGAAGTGGCTGTTTCTGGCTTAGAGATATAATGGAGTGTTGGTGTACATTATCAAACGTCAGAAATACCTCTCCTTCCACCACTAAACTACTTAGCTAGATGCACAATTGCGGGACTAAGACCTTCTCGGGCAAAACGTCAAAAATGAATAACAGATTTTCTTGAGTGATTGAGGAAAACAAGATGGAGGGCGAAGTGTTGTTGTTGTTGCTAGGTAACACGCTGAGATTCATGGGAAGAAGCTGCCAAGGGAATCGATTGGCTAAAATGAACTATTTTACTCAATTGGTCACCCATCAGATTAGGGTAGTGTCACTGCAACCTTAAAGGTCCTAAATTATGTCACCATTGCCCTTGATTCTAAGCAATGTTGTGTTGCTATTTTTATTGACTTGGCCAAAGCTTTTGATACGGTAGACCAGATATTCCCAAACTGGGGAACGCGCGATGCCGCCGGGGGTACTCCAAATACAAATGTGATTCACATTTGAAAGAAAAATAATAAATTCTTCATATTTTCAAACCATTTATATTTTCCTACCTGCTGCATTTGGGGCTGCTGGTAGCCTAGTGAACGAAAGGTTGCAAGATCAAATCCCAGAGCTGATAAAAAATCTGTCGTTCTGCCCCTGAACAAGCAGTTAACCCACTGTTCCTAGGCCATCATTGTAAATAAGAATTTGTTCTTAACTGACTTGCCTTGTTAAATAAAGGTTACAAATAAAAAGTAGCCTCGTTTCCCTGCCAGAAATCAAATGAAACCATCTCGTGTTCAGCAAAATAACACAGTACAGGTAGCCTCGTCAAATAATGAACATCCAATCACATTAACTGTTACTCTCTCCGCGGGAATTATGTAACTGCTACTCATTCCGTTTGCTGGAAAATGGATAAATAAAAAAGTAGAGCTGGTATGAGTCCATAGAGACACATACTACCAGCTCTACTGGTAGGACTGTTACTACCAGCTCTACTGGTAGGACTGTTACTACCAGCTCTACTGGTAGGACTGCTACTACCAGCTCTACTGGTAGGACTGTTACTACCAGCTCTACTGGTAGGACTGTTACTACCAGCTCTACTGGTAGGACTGCTACTACCAGCTCTACTGGTAGGACTGCTACGACCAGCTCTACTGGTAGCTCTACTGGTAGGACTGTTACTACCAGCTCTACTGGTAGGACTGTTACTACCAGCTCTACTGGTAGGACTGCTACTACCAGCTCTACTGGTAGGACTGCTACTACCAGCTCTACTGGTAGGACTGCTTCTACTGGTAGGACTGCTACTACCAGCTCTACTGGTAGGACTGCTACTACCAGCTCTACTGGTAGGACTGCTTCTACTGGTAGGACTGCTACTACCAGCTCTACTGGTAGGACTGCTACTACCAGCTCTACTGGTAGTACTGCTACTACCAGCTCTACTGGTAGGACTGCTACTACCAGCTCTACTGGTAGGACTGCTTCTACTGGTAGGACTGCTACTACCAGCTCTACTGGTAGGACTGCTACTACCAGCTCTACTGGTAGGACTGTTACTACCAGCTCTACTGGTAGGACTGCTTCTACTGGTAGGACTGCTACTACCAGCTCTACTGGTAGGACTGTTACTACCAGCTCTACTGGTAGGACTGCTACTACCAGCTCTACTGGTAGGACTGCTACTACCAGCTCTATTGGTAGTACTGCTACTACCAGCTCTACTGGTAGTACTGCTACTACCAGCTCTACTGGTACGACTGCTACTACCAGCTCTACTGGTACGACTGCTACTACCAGCTCTACTGGTAGGACTGCTACTACCAGCTCTACTGGTAGGACTGTTACTACCAGCTCTACTCGTAGGACTGCTACTACCAGCTCTACTGGTAGGACTGCTACTACCAGCTCTACTGGTAGGACTGTTACTACCAGCTCTACTGGTAGGACTGTTACTACCAGCTCTACTTGTAGGACTGCTACTACCAGCTCTACTGGTAGGACTGCTCTACGGGTAGGACTGCTACTACCAGCTCTACTGGTAGGACTGCTACTACCAGGCTCTACTGGTAGTACTGCTACTACCAGCTCTACTGGTAGGACTGCTACTACCAACTCTACTGGTAGGACTGCTCTACTGGTAGGACTGCTCTACTGGTAGGACTGCTACTACCAGCTCTACTGGTAGGACTGCTACTACCAGCTCTACTTGTAGGACTGCTACTACCAGCTCTACTGGTAGGACTGCTCTACTGGTAGGACTGCTACTACCAGTTCTACTGGTAGGACTGCTACTACCAGCTCTACTGGTAGGACTGCTCTACTGGTAGGACTGCTACTACCAGTTCTACTGGTAGGACTTCTACCACCAGCTCTACTGGTAGGACTGCTACTACCAGCTCTACTGGTAGGACTGCTACTACCAGTTCTACTGGTAGGACTGCTACTACCAGCTCTACTGGTAGGACTGCTACTACCAGTTCTACTGGTAGGACTGCTACTGCCATCAGTACTACACCTGTCGACGACACAAGTTTTTCTGCTTCCACGAGCACATCCAATGCTAACATCAGTAATTCTATATTTGTTGTTAGCCCAGCTAGCATGGACACTGACAGTTGTGAATCTGATGCAGCCGAAGAGCTACTGTCCCCTTACCCAGGAAAGCACCAAGCTACTGTCCCCTTACCCGGGAAAGCACCGAACAACAGACAGGGTCGTTGGACCATCGAAGAGGGGTTCACTTATACTGGGAGTAGTGCCTTTCCTCAGCCACAGTGTGTTATATGTGCAAAAGTACTATCTCACAACTCTATGAAACCTTCACTCTTGCGCAGACATTTAGAAACAAAACATGTCAATTTGAAAAATAAGCCACAGGAGTTTTTTGAGCAAGAATAAAGATGACTGTCAAGTAGTAAGACCTGTATAAAAGCAACAGATACCATTGATAATAAGGGGCTAGAAGCGTCTTATATGGTGAGCTACCGAGTGGCTAGGACAGGCAAGCCCCATACTATTGTGGAGGACTTAATTATTCCTTCTGCCGCGGATATGGCTGGGACAATGCTGGGGGAAAAGGCCAAAAAACTATACAGACAATGTCTCCATCAAACAACACTGTTTCACGACGCATCAGTGACATGGCAGGAGATGTTTTGAAACAATTACTGCTTCGCATACAAGCCAGTGAATTCTATGTGTTACAGCTGGATGAGTCAACAGACGAGGCGGGCCTGGCACAGCTCCTGGTATATGTCTGTTACAGCTGGATGAGTCAACAGACGAGGCGGGCCTGGCACAGCTCCTGGTATATGTCTGTTACGTTTATGGGGGGGGGGGGTCAATTAAGGAAGACATCCTCTTCTGCAAACCACTGGAAACCAGGACAACATGAGAGGATATTTGTTAAAGTACTGGACAGCTTTGTGACATCAAATTCACTTTGGTGGTCAAGATGTGTTGGTGTCTGTACTGATGGCGCAAAAGCTGGAGTTTGAATGTTTGATGGGGTACGGGACTATAAAAAGTTTGGGAACCACTGGAATAGGGAATATAATAGGGGATAAGGGATAGAATAGGGAATAGACACAGTGTCCATGTTGTAAATGATATTACTAATGCCCTAGATAATAGAAAGTACTGTGCCACCTTGTTCATAGATTTATCGAAAGCTTTTGACACTGTAGACCATGCAATACTTTTGGGTAAGCTGTCGTCAATACGACTGGGACTGGATGCCTGTCGTTGGTTTCATGACTATCTAAACTTTCTATCCTTTAGATTCTAAAGGATAGAAGTCCGGCTGTTAGAGTCGACGGTATCCAGTCGGAGCCATTGGAGTTGGTTAAAGGGGGTTCCACAAGGTTCTATACTTGGTCCATTACTGTTCACTCTCTACATAAACAATATCGGTGATGAGATAAGAAAGTGTCAAATGTATATGCTGATGACACTGTCATGTACTCTATCGCTTCAACGGCTGACCAAGCATAATCACTATTGGAGACAGATTTTAAGATAATACAAGGGTATTTTATACAGCTGAAACTTGTTTTAAATGCAAAGAAAACACATTTTATGATTTTGTAATAGGTTCAAAAAGTTGGTTGAAAAAAAAAAAGAAAAAAAAAAAGCTTAGATGGTTCTCTAATTAACCAGGTCTCTGCATATAAATACTTAGGGACATGTTTGGATGATAAACAGTCTTTTAAAATGCATATTAATGAACTTTGTAAACAGCTAAAAATCAAGCTAGGCTTCCTCTATAGAAACAGGACATGTTTGTCCTCTACAAATAGAAGACACATTGTGCAAGCTACTTTTATGTCTGTTATAGTTTATGGGGATATTATTTACATGCATGCTTCGGCATCAACACTTAAATCGCTGGATGCTACTTATCATTGCGCACTTAGGTTTATTACGGGTCCTAGCTACAGAACTCACCACTGTGTTTTATATCATAATGTGGGTTGGACTTCGCTGTCCGTGAGACGAGAACAACATGCTCTCGTGTTTGTCTATAAAGCACTTCTGAATAAGCTACCTTCTTATTTACCATCACTCATCAACATTATAATTATAATTCCTGAAACCAGGTCTCAAGCATGGATTACACTTGAGGCCCATGCGGTTTCCACAGAGTTGGGTATGGCTGCCTTTTCCTGTTACGCTCCTTGCTTATGGAATAAGCCTGCAGACTAAACTGAAACCTGAGACTGTTGTCCCCCTGTCGCTCATTTTAAATATTTATTGGAGGATTTTTATTTTTGTATTGCTTGTAACTGTTTTGGGTAATGCAAGTTCTTGTGCTGTTCGGGGAATAACCTGTTAGGGGAATAACCTGCTAGGGGAATAACCTGCTAGGGGAATAACATGTTAGGAATAACCTGTTAGGGGAATAACCTGTTAGCAATAACCTGTTAAAGGAATAACCTGTTAGGCGAATAACCTGTTAGGGGAATAACCTGTTAGGAATAACATGTTAGGGGAATAACATGTTAGGAATAACCTGCTAGAGGAATAACCTGCTAGGGGAATAACCTGTTAGGAATAACATGTTAGGGGAATAACCTGTTAGGGGAATAACCTGTTAGGAATAACCTGTTAGGGGAATAACCTGTTAGGAATAACCTGCTAGAGGAATAACCAATAACCTGTTAGGGGAATAACCTGTTAGGGGAATAACCTGTTAGGAATAACATGTTAGGGGAATAACCTGTTAGGGGAATAACCTGTTAGGGGAATAACCTGTTAGGAATAACCTGTTAGGGGAATAACCTGTTAGGGGAATAACCTGTTAGGGGAATAACATGTTAGGGGAATAACCTGTTAGGGGAATAACCTGTTAGGGGAATAACCTGTTAGCAATAACCTGTTAAAGGAATAACCTGTTAGGCGAATAACCTGTTAGGGGAATAACCTGTTAGGAATAACATGTTAGGGGAATAACATGTTAGGAATAACCTGCTAGAGGAATAACCTGCTAGGGGAATAACCTGTTAGGAATAACATGTTAGGGGAATAACCTGTTAGGGGAATAACCTGTTAGGAATAACCTGTTAGGGGAATAACCTGTTAGGGGAATAACCTGTTAGGAATAACCTGCTAGAGGAATAACCAATAACCTGTTAGGGGAATAACCTGTTAGGGGAATAACCTGTTAGGGGAATAACCTGTTAGGAATAACATGTTAGGGGAATAACCTGTTAGGGGAATAACCTGTTAGGGGAATAACCTGTTAGGGGAATAACCTGTTAGGAATAACATGTTAGGGGAATAACCTGTTAGGGGAATAACCTGTTAGGGGAATAACATGTTAGGGGAATAACCTGTTAGGGGAATAACCTGTTAGGGGAATAACCTGTGTGTAAATGTAACAATCTCCTGCTGTATTTGTTTGTGTTATCTGTGATCGTTTTGTCTTGTCTATAGTTTAAATGTAATCTGTTGCTGTATATTTTTATTGTGTTATCTATGATCGTTTTGTGTAGTTTCTTAATCATTGTACCTCAACTGTATGTGTAAACATGTGTACGCAGGGCCCAGCTGTAAAAGAGACCTTGGTCTCAGTCTGTGTTCCTTGTTGGAATAAAGGTATAAAAAAAGGGGATATAATATGGAATAGGCAATAGGGAATAGGGGATAGAATAGGGAATAGGGAATAGAATAGGGAATAGGGAATAGAATAGGGGATAGAATAGGGGATAGGGAATAGAATAGGGAATAGGGAATCATTGTAGGTGCTACACTGTGAGAACTGGGTCACATGTAAATGAATGTGAATGCTGCTGTGCTGTCTGATGATGACGTGTAAGGGGTTAGTGGTTAGGTTTAGGAGTTAGGTTTATGGTTTGGGTTAAGTTTCATGTTAGGGTTCGGGAAAATAGGATTTTCAATGGAAATTAATTTTGGGTCCCCAAGAGGATAGAAGAACATAATGTGTGTTTTATAACATGTTGACGTGGCAAACTGAACACTGCCAAATTGAATGGGAACAGGAATACCATTTAGAGTAGGTTTTATGCCAAAACTATTTCTCAATATTACAAGAACAGAATAAAGAACAGAAAGCATTTGTTTCACATGAGGGGTTAGACTGGTGTCTGTGCTTGTGTCCGTATCGGACTTTGTGTTACTGTGGAAAGTGAACATAAAACAAAAAAATGTAGAACATCCGACGACATTATAGAACAGCAACAACATTCTAGAACCGCAACAACATTCTAGACCAGCAACAACATTCTAGACCCGCAACAACATTCTAGACCAGCAACAACATTCTAGACCAGCAACAACATTCTAGACCCGCAACAACATTCTAGACCAGCAACAACATTCTAGACCCGCAACAACATTCTAGACCAGCAACAACATTCTAGACCCGCAACAACATTCTAGAACCGCAACAACATTCTAGACCAGCAACACCATTCTAGACCCGCAACAACATTCTAGACCAGCAACAACATTCTAGACCCGCAACAACATTCTAGAACCGCAACAACATTCTAGACCAGCAACAACATTCTAGACCCGCAACAACATTCTAGACCAGCAACAACATTCTAGACCCGCAACAACATTCTAGAACCACAACAACATTCTAGAACAGCAACAACATTCTAGAACAGCAACGACATTATAGAACAGCAACAACATTATAGAACAGCAACATTATAGAACCGCAACAACATTATAGAACAGCAACAACATTCTAGAACAGCAACAACATTATAGAACCGCAACAACATTCTAGAACAGCAACGACATTCTAGAAGCTCTCCTCCTCTGGAACTCCTCTGATCGTTGTGTAATCTCCTCCTGTCCTGTCCTGACCTGTCTCTCCAGTGCTCTTCATACTCTCCTACCACTACTCTATATCAGTGTACACCACCATACTAAAAGTGCGGCGAAAGCTTTGGGCTTATCAATAATTCACAAGCAGGCTTCTCCTGTTTCTTATTATAGGGACCTTTATGAAATACACTACATGGCCAACATGATATAAACACTCCTTCAACACCCGTTGCTGATAGGTGTATAAAAATCGAGCACACAGCCAATACTTTTAAAAATAAAGTAAAAGAATGATTTGCCCATATGAATGTACCCTACGACGTCACTGCAGTGATGAGACAGACGTTCTTCTTCTTTTGTTTACATGTTTTATTATCTCTCCGTCAAACTGTGTTCAACCGTGTTGGATCTTGTTTCACGAGGACCACAATGGAAATAAGTCCCAGACTTTAATGTATTTTATCTTCAATGATTTGGAAGTGGTAGACCACACCAGCTGACAGAACAGGGCCGCCGACTGTTGCATCACTCACTACAGAACAGGACAACTGTTGCATCACTCACTACAGAACAGGACCGCAGACTGTCACATCACTCACTACAGAACAGGACCGCCGACTGTTGCATCACTCACTACAGAACAGGACCGCCGACTGTTGCATCACTCACTACAGAACAGGACCGCCGACTGTCACATCACTCACTACAGAACAGGACCGCCGACATCACTCACTACAGATCACTCACTACAGAACAGGACCGCCGACTGTTACATCACTCACTACAGAACAGGATCACATCACTCACTACAGAACAGGACCACCGACTGTTATCATCACTCACTACAGAACAGGACCGCCGACTGTTACATCACTCACTACAGAACAGGACCGCCGACTGTTGCATCACTCACTACAGAACAGGACCGCCGACTGTTGCATCACTCACTACAGAACAGGACCGCCGACTGTTGCATCACTCACTACAGAACAGGACCGCCGACTGTTGCATCACTCACTACAGAACAGGACAGCATCACTCACTACAGAACAGGACGAATGTTGCATCACTCACTACACAACAGGACCGCCGACTGTTGCATCACTCACTCACATACATCACTCACTACAGAACAGGACCGCCGACTGTTACATCACTCACTACAGAACAGGACCGCCGACTGTTGCATCACTCACTACAGAACAGGACCGCCGACTGTTACATCACTCACTACAGAACAGGACCGCCGACTGTTGCATCACTCACTACAGAACAGGACCACCGACTGTTGCATCACTCACTACAGGACCGCCGGCTGTTACATCACTCACTACAGAACAGGACCGCCGACTGTTACATCACTCACTACAGAATAGGACCGCCGACTGTTGCCGACTGTTACATCACTCACTACAGAACAGGACCGCCGACTGTTGCATCACTCACTACAGAACAGGACCGCCGAATGTTGCATCACTCACTACAGGACCGCCGGCTGTTACATCACTCACTACAGAATAGGACCGCCGACTGTCACATCACTCACTACAGAATAGGACCGCCGACTGTTGCATCACTCACTACAGGACAGGATCGCCGACTGTTGCATCACTCACTACAGAACAGGACCGACTGTTGCATCACTCACTACAGAACAGGGCCGCCGAATGTTGCATCACTCACTACAGAACAGGACCGCCGACTGTCGCATCACTCACTACAGAACAGGGCCGCCGAATGTTGCATCACTCACTACAGAACAGGACCGCCGACTGTTGCATCACTCACTACAGAACAGGACCGCCGACTGTTGCATCACTCACTACAGAACAGGACCGCCGACTGTCACATCACTCACTACAGAACAGGACCGCCGACTGTTGCATCACTCACTACAGAACAGGACCGCCGACTGTTGCATCACTCACTACAGAACAGGACCGCCGACTGTTACATCACTCACTACAGAACAGGACCGCCGACTGTTGCATCACTCACTACAGAACAGGACCACCGACTGTCGCATCACTCACTACAGAACAGGGCCGCCGAATGTTGCATCACTCACTACAGGACCGCCGACTGTTGCATCACTCACTACAGAACAGGACCACCGACTGTCGCATCACTCACTACAGAACAGGACCGCCGACTGTTGCATCACTCACTACAGAACAGGACCGCCGACTGTTGCATCACTCACTACAGAACAGGACCGCCGACTGTTGCATCACTCACTACAGAACAGGGCCGCCGAATGTTGCATCACTCACTACAGGACCGCCGGCTGTTACATCACTCACTACAGAACAGGACCGCCGACTGTTGCATCACTCACTACAGAACAGGACCGCCGACTGTTGCATCACTCACTACAGGACCGCCGACTGTAGCATCACTCACTACAGAACAGGACCGCCGACTGTTGCATCACTCACTACAGAACAGGACCGCCGACTGTTGCATCACTCACTACAGGACCGCCGGCTGTTACATCACTCACTACAGAACAGGACCGCCGACTGTTGCATCACTCACTACAGGACCGCCGGCTGTTACATCACTCACTACAGAACAGGACCGCCGACTGTTGCATCACTCACTACAGAACAGGACCGCCGACTGTTGCATCACTCACTACAGAACAGGACCGCCGACTGTCGCATCACTCACTACAGAACAGGACCGCCGACTGTTGCATCACTCACTACAGAACAGGACCGCCGACTGTTGCATCACTCACTACAGAATAGGACCGCCGACTGTTGCATCACTCACTACAGAATAGGACCGCCGACTGTCACATCACTCACTACAGAACAGGACCGCCGAATGTTGCATCACTCACTACAGAGTTCCAAACTGCCTCTGGAAGCAACGTCAGCACAATAACTGTTCGTCAGAGAGCTTCATGGCCGATCAGTCGCACACAAGCCTAAGATCACCATGCTCAATGCCAAGCGTCAGCTGGAGTGGTGTAAAGCTCGCCGCCATTGGTCTCTGGAGCACTGGAAACGCGTTCTGTGGGGTGATGAATCACGCTTCACCATCTGGCAGTCCGACGCTACGAATCTACCTGCCCGAATGCATAGTGCCAACTGTAAAGTTTGGTGGAGGAGGAATAATGGTCTGGGGCTATTTTTCATGGTTCGGGCCCCTTAGTTTCAGTGAAGGGAAATCTTACCGCTACAGCATACAATGACATTCTAGATGATTCTGTGCTTCCAACTTGGTGGCAAAAGTTTGGGGAAGGCCCTTTCCTGTTTCAGCATGACAATTCCCCCGCGCTAAAAGCGAGGTACATACAGAAATAGTTTGTTGAAATCGGTGTGGAAGAACATTGCTGGCCTGCATCAGAGCCCTGACATCAACCCCATTGAACACCTTTGGGATGAATTGGAATGCCGACTGCGAGCCAGGACTTAATCGCCCAACATCAGTGTCCGACCTCACTAACGCTCTTGTGGCTGAATGGAAGCAAGTTCCCCCTCAGCAATGTTCCAACATCTAGTGGAAATCCTTCCCAGAAGAGGGGAGGCTGTTATAGCAGCAAAGGGGGGACCAACTCCACATTAATGACCACGATTTTGGAATGAGATGTTCGATGAGCAGGTGTCCACATACTTTTGGTCATGTAGTGTATGTACACAGAGCTCGGGCCGAGAGAAAATGAGCTATCTAGCTAAATCTGGTGCAATGATATGTTGTCCCTGACAAATGAACACATGCATGTAAATATGACTGGTTTTAACTCACAGAGAGGAATACTCTTACACACCATCTGTCTCTCAACACAAATTCCAGGGTTTAATAATTAAGCCATGAAAACGGTATTTGATACAGGAACAACCCATCCAGAGGAATAAACCCCACAGCCATTTTAGTTCACCAAAGCTCTCTCCAACACCCCCCACTAACCTCCACTATGGATTGTTCCGTTTCTAGGTAGAGGCCACTACAACGGTCAGATCTGAAAAATAATGATTTATTCTAATAATATTCAGAGGGTTTTTAAACTAATCCAAATCCCCACCAATGTAAACATGGTGTTGGGTACTAAAGGCTTTCTGACACACTGTGGCTACTGCACAGTTAGGGTTAGAGGTCAGAGGTTACCTGTGGAAATGTCTTTGTATACGAAAGCATCCCAAAGCTCCAAAATAGGGTTAGGATTAGGGTCAGGGGTTAGAGGTCAGAGGTTACCTGTGGAAGTGTTTGTGTACAAAGGCGTCTCCGAGTTCCAGACCGACCTTCTCCAGGGTCTTTACCGGGTCTTTAAACGGTGTCTCAGAGTTCAGGGCTCTGAAGGAGCTGAAGTTATGGGTACCCACCAGCAGGGAGGCAGCGTCGCGCATCGCACCAACATCCAGGTCACTGTCAGGAGGAAGAGAAGGCAGGGGGCATATGTTAAAGGGTAAAGGTTAAGGATTATATGTATGCTAATTCCTGTAAAATGTGTGGAATGTGTGGACTGTTCTTAACACCTGAGAGACAGGTAAGCTGCTCCCAAAAGAGGGATATGACTATCCAATCAACTGTAAGGTAACAGGTCACATGTCTCAGCCTCCAGTATTTATGCTGCAGTAGTTTATGTGTGGCCTGGGGGCCAGGGTCAGTTTGTTATATCTGGAGTACTTCCCCTGTCTTATCCAGTGTCCTGTGTGAATTTAAGTATGATCTCTCTAATTCTCTCTTTCTTTCTCTCTCTCGGAGGACCTGAGCCCTAGGACCATGCCTCAGGACTACCTGACATGATGACTCCTTGCTATCCCCAGTCCACCTGGCCGTGCTGCTGCTCCAGTTTCAACTGTTCTGCCTTATTATTATTGGACCATGCTGGTCATTTATGAACATTTGAATATCTTGGCCATGTTCTGTTATAATCTCCACCCGGCACAGCCAGAAGAGGACTGGTCACCCCACATAGCCTGGTTCCTCTCTAGGTTTCTTCCTAGGTTTTGGCCTTTCTAGGGAGTTTTTCCTAGCCACCGTGCTTCTACACCTGCATTGCTTGCTGTTTGGGGTTTTAGGCTGGGTTTCTGTACAGCACTGAGATATCAGCTGATGTACGAAGGGCTATATAAATACATTTGATTTGATTTTGATTTGACATAGGAACTGGTATTGTACTAGGGGCTGACCCCATTTAGTCCACTGGTCAATTATTTGGTCGATAGGCTGTTGGTCGACTGGGATGTCTTTAGTCGAAGCATATAGCAAAAAAACAAAAAAAATAAGAAATAATACTACCAGGTTTTGTCGTGTCCTCTTCACGACTGTCTTGGTGTGTTTGGACCATGATAGTTTGTTGGTGATGTGGACACCAAGGAACTTGAAGCTCTCAACCTGCTCCACTACAGCCCCGTCGATGAGAATGGGGGCATGCTCGGTCCTCCTTTTCCTGTAGTCCACAATCATCTCCTTTGTCTTGATCACGTTGAGGGAGAGGTTGTTGTCCTAGCACCACACGGTCAGGTCTCTGACCTCCTCCCTATAGGCTGTCTCATCATTGTCGGTGATCAGGCCTATCACTGTTGTCATCTGCAAACTTAATGATGGTGTTGGAGTCGTGCCTGGCCGCGCAGTCATGTGTGAACAGGGAGTACAGGAGGGGACTGAGCACGCATCCCTGAGGGGCCCCTATGTTGAGGATCAGCGTGGCGGATGTGTTGTTACCTACCCTTACCACCTGGGTGCGGCCCGTCAGGAAGTCCAGGATCCAATTGCAGAGGGAGGTGTTTAGTCCCAGGGTTCTCAGCTGAGTGATGAGCTTTGAGAGCGGTATGGTGTTGAACGCTGAGCTGTAGTCAATGAACAGCATTCTCACGTAGGTGTTCCTTTTGCCCAGGTGGAAAAGGGCAGTGTGGAGTGCAATAGAGATTGCATTATCTGTGGATCTGTTGGTGCGGTTTGCAAATTGAAGTGGGTCTAGGATTTCTGGGATGATGGTGTTGATGTGAGCCATGACCAGCCTTTTAAAGCACTTCATGGCTGCAGACGTGAGTGCTACAGGTCGGTAGTCATTTAGGCAGGTTACCTTAGTGTTCTTGAGCACAGGGACTATGGTGGTCTGCTTGAAACATGTTGGTATTACAGACTCGGACAGAGAAAAGCTGAAAATGTCAGTGAAGACACTTGCCCATTGGTCAGCACATGCTCGGAGTACACGTCCTGGTAATCTGTCTGGCCCAGCAGCCTTGAATGTTGACCTGTTTAAAGGACTTATTCACATCGGCCGCGAAGAGCGTGATCTCAGAGTCGTCCGGAACAGCTGATGCTCTCATGCATGTCTCAGTGTTGCTTGCCTCGAAGCGAGCATAGAAGCTATTTTGCTCATCTGGTAGGCTCGTGTCACTGGGCAGCTCTCGGCTGTGCTTCCCTTTGTAGTCTGTAATAGTTTTGCAAGCCCTGCCACATCCGACGAGCATCAGAGCCGGTGTAGTACAATTCGATCTTAGTCCTGCTTTGCCTGTTTGATGGTTCGTTAGGGGGCATAGCGGGATTTCTTATAAGCTTCCGTGTTAGAGTCCCGCTCCTTGAAAGCGGCCGCTCTACCCTTTAGCTCAGTGCGAATGTTGCCTGTAATCCATGGCTTCTGGTTGGGGTATGTACGTACAGTCACTGTGGGGAGAAAGGTCCTCGATGCACTTATTGATAAAGCCAGTGACTGATGTGGTGTACTCCTCAATGCCATCTGAAGTATAACCACCATGGAGCTGTAGGTCTAAGAGCGCATCCTGTTCAGTCTTAATACCGTACTTAGGCACAGTGCCTTCGGAAAGTATTCAGACCCCTTGACTTTTTCTACATTTTGTTAGGTTACAGCCTTATTCTAAAATGTATTAAATCGTTGTTTTTACCCATAATGACAAAGTAAAATGTTTTTCTAATTAATACAATGTTTTTTTAAGTATTCAGACCCTTTACTCAGTACTTTGTTGAAGCACCTTTGGCAGCGATTACAGCCTCGAGCCTCAAGTATGATGCTACAAGCTTGGCACAAATGTATTTGCGGAGTTTCTCCCAATCTTTTCTGCAGATCCTCTCAAGCTCTGTCAGGTTGGATGGGGAGCATCACTGCACAGCTATTTTCAGGTCTCTCCAGAGAAATTAGATTAGGTTCAAGTTCGGGCTCTGGTTGGGCCACTCAAGGACATTCAGAGACTTGTCCCGAAGCTGTGTGCTTAGGGTTGTTGTCCTGTTGGAAGGTGAACCTTCGCCCCCGTCTGAGGTCCTGAGCACTCTGGAGCAGGTTTTCATTAAGGATCTCTCTGTATTTTGCTCCGTTCATCTTTGCCTCGATCCTGACTAATCTCCCAGTGCCGCACTGTCAACTGTGGTACCTTCATATAGACAAGTATGTGCCTTTCCAAATAATGTCCAATCATTTGAATTTACCAAAGGTGGGCTCCAGCCAAGTTGTAAAAACATCTCAAGGATGATCAATGGAAACAGGATGCACCTGAGCTCAATTTAAAGTCTCATAGCAAAAGTTCTGAATACTTATGTAAATAAGGTATTTCAGTTTTTTATTTCTTTATAAATCTGTTTCACTTTGTCATTATGGGGTATTGTGATGTCATTATGGTGTATTGTGATGTCATTATGGTGTATTGTGATGTCATTATGGGGTATTGTGATGTCATTATGGGGTATTGTGTGTACATTGATAAGATAAAATAAAAAAATCTAATCCATTTTAGAATAAGGCTGTAACAAAATATGGAACAAGTCAAAGGGTCTGAATACTTACAAATGCAATGTATTTCAATACTTATATAGTACTACTGTATCAATCAATCAATGTATTTCAATACTTATATAGTACTACTGTATCAATCAATCAATGTATTTCAATACTTATATAGTACTACTGTATCAATCAATCAATGTATTTCAATACTTATATAGTACTACTGTCAATCAATCAATGATTTATTTGGTCAAGTCTTCACACAGCATTTATGATCATTTATCATTTGAAATACAATCAAGCATTTTACATTAAAAATCAAATAAAAACTTGAATAATTAGCTTAAACATTAAATAAACCGTTCGATTTCGGGAAATTGCGAATGAATGCGACTGTTTTTAGTCTTTGCTGTAATAAAAGCTTAGCAAATAAAAACTATAATCGTTACAACAGACTCTCTGGTACGCTTATAATTTATTTTGTGTTGTTAACATTGTTCTAAACAGTCATAAAAAATGATTTTGTAATCTATACAGCACCTGGGTATTGTGATGTCATTATGGGGTATTGTGATGTCATTATGGGGTATTGTGATGTCATTATGGGGTATTGTGTTTGTTCCTTATCTTCTTTTCTCTTGATCTCCAGTATTTTCCACAACTAGTCACATTTATTCCACACATCTGACTTCCTCAGTAAACATTCCCCTGTTTCAAGTTATTTGTCAAGTCCTCAGCATCCCATTTAGCTGTTCCATGTGTTCCAGAGTTCAGAGTTTGTTGGAACCAATTTATTGATGTGATTATGATTACGCTATGGGCCCTATTGTGTCCTCTGCGGACGGGATTAGTTTTACTGGGGGAGGTTCGGTAATGTAATTATATACACAAAACACCACATCTGTAGTTTTAGTCCTGTCCAAATCTGCTATGTCAATCATTTTTACATGGCAGGAGAATATTCCAGACAGAATAACCTACTGTTTTTTTGTTGGCAAACTCCCAAGATCCTCTGATAATACTAGTTCCGTGCGAATCGACATCCCTGTGTTTTGAGAGAAGTGTCTGACAGGTGTTGCTCGCGGTTTGAGCAAGAAAACACAACAACGGATTGGAGAAATCGAAACAAAGCGCTGTGTATAAACTATATATATACCTACATGAAATACCTACATGAAATACCTACATGAAATACCTACATGAAATACCTGCATGAAATACCTACATGAAATACCTACATGAAATACCTACATGAAATACCTACATGAAATACCTACATGAAATACCTGCATGAAATACCTACATGAAATACCTGCATGAAATACCTACATGAAATACCTACATGAAATACCTACATGTAGCTCATCAACTTTCACAGTGAATGCTTTCGTTTATATGTTTTGTGCATATATATATATATATATATATATGAACTGAATATTGGCAAATGCATCAGTAAAAAATAGTGAGCCTCTTTAATGCAACCCTTGGTGTTAATAGATGGCAACGCAGCTGTATACAATTAACCTAAAGGTTTGGAAATGATAAGTTAACTTTCTCATCTGTTGCCCTTTAAAAATGCATCTGAAGTGCACTTGCCCTGTTTAGCTCCCATCTGAGTTCTGGGCGGCATTTAGGGCTACGTACTACGGATCACTAAAATACCCGAATGATTAGGATCACACTTCCTCAATTCAAATATTATGCTGACACTATAGGAAATATGGTTCGGGAATGGTTTAGAAACTTGGGAATCAAGTCAGCGTGTCACTGTCACCTGGACATGTCTTCACGAATAAAACAACTGTCCATTTATTTAAATAATAATATAATAATAATAAGAATCCCGCCCGAATCGTTCTCTGGAATATATAACGGGCATTCTGGAGTAATAATTACATAACCAACGTACTAAGTAGTAATATTCGTAAGAATAGGTCTTTGATGACGTGCATACGATGCATACACGTGTCACGTAAAGAGAGCCAGGGTTGAGGGAATGTTTTTCCTAGACAAATTAGGCATTTCGGGTAACAGTACTTTTCAGTCAGAAATGGCTGTAATTATGTTGCAGCTTCAGCAACACGGACAGCGCGAGACACACGGTTGGATGTTCTGTGGCGGTCGGTCTCCCTCTAGTCATTTGTGAGTCTTAATTATTTCATCAAACAGTTCGCTTAAAGCATCAGACAAGCTCAGTGCATATAGTTGATTTGATTAAAACACATAGGATGTTTTGACCAATTTATTGGTCAAAAGAACAGAGGCCTCATGGTCAACTAAGATGTTTTATTTGTGTGTTTATTTTCAGGCGCAGCAATGTAGTGTTCTCTCACTGTTCTGCTGAATACCAGGGATCCTTATGGATGGGAGGGAGAGAGGAGGAGGAGGGAGTGAAAAAGAGAGAGAGATGAAAGGAGGGATGGATAGAGGCTGAGGGAAAGAAAACAAGAGATAATTGGAGAGTGAAAATGTAAGAGAGAGGGAGGGGGGAATAGAGGGAGGGAGAGACAGATAGAGAGAGAGACAGAGGGAGAGACAGATAGAGAGAGAGACAGAGGGAGAGAGAGGGAGAGACAGAGACAGAGGGAGAGAGAGAGAGAGAGAGAGACAGAGAGAGAGACAGAGAGAGAGACAGAGAGAGAGACAGAGAGAGACAGGGAGAGACAGAGGGAGAGACAGAGACAGAGGGAGAGAGAGGGAGAGACAGAGACAGAGGGAGAGAGAGAGAGAGGGAGAGAGAGAGAGAGAGACAGATGGAGAGAGAGAGAGACAGAGAGAGAGAGAGAGAGAGAGAGACAGAGAGAGACAGAGTGAGAGAGACAGAGGGAGAGGGAGAGAGAGGGAGAGAGAGAAACATACATGCGTGGGTGTTGTTCTGCATCTGTATAAGCCTGCAGCTTATTTTGGCCTACTTTCCCAAAAAAGTGAAGAGAGGAAAAGGGGAGGAGAGAAAAAGAAGAGGGGAGGGTGGAGGAGAGGAGGGGGAGAGGAGGAAACGAAGGGGGAGGAAGAGGAGAGGACGAGGAGGGGAGGAGGACGAGGGGAGTAGTGGTAGGCGAGGAGCGGAAAAAAAACATTCTTGAGATGAAACACTTCACGCTACAACTTTCCCCATTCCCTGTTACATAAACCACTCCATTCTCTAACATCTCTTTTGTTATCCTCTCTCTCTTTCCCCCTCTCTCTATCCCCTTATTGCTCTCTCTCCCTCTCCCCCTCTCTCTATCCCCTTATTGCTCTCTCTCTCCCTCTCCCCCTCTCTCTATCCCCTTATTGCTCTCTCTCCCTCTCCCCCTCTCTCTATCCCCTTATTGCTCTCTCTCCCTCTCCCCCTCTCTCTATCCCCTTATTGCTCTCTCTCTCTCTCCCTCCCCCTCTCTCTATCCCCTTATTGCTCTCTCTCTCTCTCTCTATCCCCTTATTGCTCTCTCTCTCTCTCTCCTCTCCCCCTCTCTCTATCCCCTTATTGCTCTCTCTCTCTCTATCCCCTTATTGCTCTCTCTCTCTCTCTATCCCCTTATTGCTCTCTCTCTCTCTCCCTCTCCCCTCTCTCTTTCCCCTTATTGCTCTCTCTCTCTCCCCCTCCCCCTCTCTCTATCCCCTTATTGCTCTCTCTCTCTCTCCCTCTCCCCCTCTCTCTATCCCCTTATTGCTCTCTCTCTCTCTATCCCCTTATTGCTCTCTCTCTCTCTCTCCCTCTCCCCTCTCTCTTTCCCCTTATTGCTCTCTCTCTCTCTCCCCCTCCCCCTCTCTCTATCCCCTTATTGCTCTCTCTCTCTCTCTCCCTCTCCCCTCTCTCTATCCCCTTATTGCTCTCTCTCTCTCTCTCCCTCTCCCCCTCTCTCTATCCCCTTATTGCTCTCTCTCTCTCTCTCTATCCCCTTATTGCTCTCTCTCTCTCTCTCCCTCTCCCCCTCTCTCTTTCCCCTTATTGCTCTCTCTCTCTCTCTCCCCCTCCCCCTCTCTCTATCCCCTTATTGCTCTCTCTCTCTCTCTCCCTCTCCCCCTCTCTCTATCCCCTTATTGCTCTCTCTCTCTCTCTCCCTCTCCCCCTCTCTCTATCCCCTTATTGCTCTCTCTCTCTCTCTCTATCCCCTTATTGCTCTCTCTCTCTCTCTCTCGCTCTCTCTCTCTCTCTATCCCCTTATTGCTCGCTCTCTCTCCCTCCCATCTCACCTTCTCTCTATCTCTCTCGGTCTTGCACCTCCCTGTCTCCTCCCTCTTTCTCTTGCTCGCCCTCTCTCTGATCCTGACTTTTGTCTGTCTGTCTGCGTCAGTTCAGATATCTCCACTTCATGTGTCTGACTGGGTCAGATATCTCCACGCCTTAATTAGCTGATTCTTCGTGTGTTATTTGCCTTCATTATTCACGTATTGCAAACTCTATTGTCTTAGTGAGTGTGATTCCTGACCTGCTCTGTAAGAAATTGCTTTGGGGTCTCCCCCCTACATGTGGTTTGCATACTGAGACATGCAGCACGCGCACGCACGCACGCACACACACACACACACACACACACACACACACACACACACACACACACACACACACACACACACACACACACACACACACGCACACGCACACACACACACCACACCACGCGCACACACGCATACACAAACGCACACACACACACGCACACACACGATTGCCAGGGTAACTCACATGTGGCGTAACCCCCAGCAGAGGTTAGCATCGGTCAGTGGCGTGCAGGAGTGATGAGTGACGCCCGTGGCTAGCCGGTAGACGTACGTCCGAGACACAGCGCGGAAACGGGCATGGAACCCACCGGGGACCCGGTAGGCACGGGTGATTCTGAGGGGACAGACAATAAACCGCGGGTGATTCTGAGGGGACAGACAATAAACCGTGGGTGATTCTGGGGGGACAGACAATAAACCGCGGGTGATTCTGGGGGACAGACAATAAACCACGGGTGATTCTGAGGGGACAGACTATAAACCACGGGTGATTCTGGGGGGACAGACAATAAACCACGGGTGATTCTGAGGGGACAGACAATAAACCGCGGGTGATTCTGGGGGACAGACAATAAACCGCGGGTGATTCTGGGGGGACAGACAATAAACCGCGGGTGATTCTGAGGGGACAGACAATAAACCGCGGGTGATTCTGAGGGGACAGACAATAAACCGCGGGTGATTCTGGGGGACAGACAATAAACCGCGGGTGATTCTGGGGGACAGGTAGTAGGTGCCAGGCTCAGCGGTTTGTGTCAACAACTGTAACGCTGCTGGGTTTTTCCAAGCTCAAAAATGTCCCGTTTGTATCTAGAATGGTCCACCACCCAAAGGACATCCAGCCAACTTGACAACTGTGGGAAGCATTGGAGTCAACATTGGCCAGCGTCCCTGTGGAACGCCTTCGACATCTTGTAGAGTCCATTCCCCGACAAATTGAGGCTGTTCTGAGGACAAAACTCAATGTTCCTTTTTATTTTTTTTATTTCACCTTTATTTAACCAGGTAGGCTAGTTGAGAACACCTTTATTTAACCAGGTAGGCTAGTTGAGAACACCTTTATTTAACCAGGTAGGCTAGTTGAGAACACCTTTATTTAACCAGGTAGGCCAGTTGAGAAGACCTTTATTTAACCAGGTAGGCTAGTTGAGAACACCTTTATTTAACCAGGTAGGCTAGTTGAGAACACCTTTATTTAACCAGGTAGGCCAGTTGAGAACACCTTTATTTAACCAGGTAGGCTAGTTGAGAACACCTTTATTTAACCAGGTAGGCTAGTTGAGAACACCTTTATTTAACCAGGTAGGCTAGTTGAGAACACCTTTATTTAACCAGGTAGGCTAGTTGAGAACACCTTTATTTAACCAGGTAGGCTAGTTGAGAACACCTTTATTTAACCAGGTAGGCTAGTTGAGAACACCTTTATTTAACCAGGTAGGCTAGTTGAGAACACCTTTATTTAACCAGGTAGGCCAGTTGAGAACACCTTTATTTAACCAGGTAGGCTAGTTGAGAACACCTTTATTTAACCAGGTAGGCTAGTTGAGAACACCTTTATTTAACCAGGTAGGCTAGTTGAGAACACCTTTATTTAACCAGGTAGGCTAGTTGAGAACACCTTTATTTAACCAGGTAGGCTAGTTGAGAACACCTTTATTTAACCAGCTAGGCTAGTTGAGAACACCTTTATTTAACCAGGTAGGCTAGTTGAGAACACCTTTATTTAACCAGGTAGGCTAGTTGAGAACACCTTTATTTAACCAGCTAGGCTAGTTGAGAACACCTTTATTTAACCAGGTAGGCCAGTTGAGAACACCTTTATTTAACCAGGTAGGCTAGTTGAGAACACCTTTATTTAACCAGGTAGGCCAGTTGAGAACACCTTTATTTAACCAGGTAGGCTAGTTGAGAACACCTTTATTTAACCAGGTAGGCCAGTTGAGAACACCTTTATTTAACCAGGTAGGCTAGTTGAGAACACCTTTATTTAACCAGGTAGGCTAGTTGAGAACACCTTTATTTAACCAGGTAGGCCAGTTGAGAACACCTTTATTTAACCAGGTAGGCCAGTTGAGAACACCTTTATTTAACCAGGTAGGCTAGTTGAGAACACCTTTATTTAACCAGGTAGGCTAGTTGAGAACACCTTTATTTAACCAGGTAGGCCAGTTGAGAACACCTTTATTTAACCAGGTAGGCCAGTTGAGAACACCTTTATTTAACCAGCTAGGCTAGTTGAGAACTAGTTCTCATTTACAACTGTGACCTGGACAAGATAAAGCACAGCAGATTGACACAAACAACAACACAGAGTTAGACATGGAATAAACAAAACATACAGTCAATAACACAATAGAAAAGTATATATACAGTGTGTGCAAATGAGGTAAGATTAGGGAGGTAAGGCAATAAATAGGCCATAGTGACAAAATAATTACTATATGGCAATTAAACACTGGAGTGACATATGTTTTTTCACTTTCAATTTATTTTACTTAGCTAGCAAATGCAGCTAGCTAGTTTAGTCTACTGAAACACCCTGCAAAAACAGAGGGGATGCTATGTTAGCTAGCTGGCTATGACAGAAGGATGCTATGTTACTAGCTGGCTATAACAGAGGGATGCTATGTTAGCTAGCTGGCTATGACAGAAGGATGCTATGTTAGCTAGCTGGCTATAACAGAGGGATGCTATGTTAGCTAGCTGGCTATAACAGAGGGATGCTATGTTAGCTAGCTGGCTATAACAGAGGGATGCTGTGTTAGCTAACTGGCTATGACAGAAGGATGCTATGTTAGCTAGCTGGCTATAACAGAGGGATGCTATGTTAGCTAGCTGGCTATGACAGAAGGATGCTATGTTAGCTAGCTGGCTATGACTATCCAACACACTGGAACTCTTCCAAGTCAAGGTTAGCTTTGGTGTAAAGCTGTCATCGAGGCAAAGGGTGGCTACTTTGAAGAATCTCAAATTAAAAAAATAAAAATACATATTTTTATTTGTTTAACACTTTTTTGGTTTCTACATGATTCCATATGTGTTATTTCATAGTTTTGATGTCCTCACTATTATTCTACAATGTAGAAAAAAGTAAAGAATTAAGAAAAACCCGTGGATGAGTAGGTGTGTCCAAACTTTTGACTGGTACGGTACGTACAAAAGTATGTGGACACCCCTTCAAATGAGTGGATTTGGCTATTTCAGACACACCCATTGCTGACAGGTGTATAAAATCGAGCACACAGCCATGCAATCTCCATAGTTAATGTTAGCAGTAGAATGGCCTTACTGTAGAAATCAGTGACTTTCAATGTGGCACCATCATAGGATGCCACCTTTCAAACAAGTCCGTTCAAATTTCTGCCCTGCTAGATCTGCCCCGGTAAACTGCAAGTGCTGTTATTATGAAGTGGAAACGTCTAGGAGCAACAACGGCTAAGCTGCGGAGTGGTAGGTCGGACACGCTCACAGAACGGGACCGCCGAGAGCTGAAAAATGTTCTGTCCTCGGTTGCAACACTCACTACCGAGTTCCAAACTGCCTCTGGAAGCAACGTCAGCACAATAACTATTCGTCGGAAGCTTCATGAAATGGGTTTCCATGGCCGAGCAGCCGCACACAAGCCTTAGATCACCATGCGCAATGCCAAGCGTCGGATGGAGTGGTGTCAAGCTTGCCGCCATTGGACACTGGAGCAGTGGAAACTCGTTCTCTAGAGTGATGAATCACGCTTCACCATCTGGTGGTCCGACAGACGAATCTGGGTTTGGCGGATGCCAGGAGAACGATACCTGCCCAACGCATAGTGCCAACTGTAAAGTTTGGTGGAGGAAATCTTAACGCTACAGCATACAATAACATTCTAGACGATTCTGTGCTTCCAACTTTGTGGGAAACGTTTGGGGAAGGATCTTTCCTGTTTCAGCATGACAATACCCCTGTGCACAAAGCGAGGTCCATACAGAAATGGTTTGTCGAGGTCGGTATGGAAGAACTTGGCTGGCCTGCACCACAGCCCTGACCTCAACCCCATCGAACATCTTTGGGATGAAATGGAACGCAGTCTGCGAGCCAGGCCTAATCGCCCAACATCCGTTAATGCTCTTGTGGCTGAATAGAAGCAAGTCCCCGCAGCAATGTTCCAACATCTAGTAGAAAGCCTTCCCAGAAGAGTGGAGGCTGTTATAGCAGAAATGTTCCAACATCTAGTGGAAAGCCTTCCCAGAAGAGTGGAGGCTGTTATAGCAGCAATGTTCCAACATCTAGTGGAAAGCCTTCCCAGAAGAGTGGAGGCTGTTATAGCAGCAATGTTCCAACATCTAGTGGAAAGCCTTCCTAGAAGAGTGGAGGCTGTTATAGCAGCAATGTTCCAACATCTAGAGGAATGCCTTCCCAGAAGAGTTGTTATAGCAGCAATGTTGCAACATCTAGTGGAAAGCCTTCCCAGAAGAGTGGAGGCTGTTATAGCAGCAATGTTCCAACATCTAGTGGAAAGCCTTCCCAGAAGAGTGGAGGCTGTTATAGCAGCAATGTTCCAACATCTAGTGGAATGCCTTCCCAGAAGAGTTGTTATAGCAGCAATGTTCCAACATCTAGTGGAATGCCTTCCCAGAAGAGTTGTTATAGCAGCAATGTTGCAACATCTAGTGGAAAGCCTTCCCAGAAGAGTTGTTATAGCAGCAATGTTCCAACATCTAGTGGAAAGCCTTCCCAGAAGAGTGGAGGCTGTTATAGCAGCAATGTTCCAACATCTAGTGGAATGCCTTCCCAGAAGAGTTGTTATAGCAGCAATGTTGCAACATCTAGTGGAAAGCCTTCCCAGAAGAGTGGAGGCTGTTATAGCAGCAATGTTCCAACATCTAGTGGAATGCCTTCCCAGAAGAGTTGTTATAGCAGCAATGTTCCAACATCTACTGGAATGCCTTCCCAGAAGAGTGGAGGCTGTTATAGCAGCAATGTTGCAACATCTAGTGGAAAGCCTTCCCAGAAGAGTGGAGGCTGTTATAGCAGCAATGTTCCAACATCTAGTGGAATGCCTTCCCAGAAGAGTTGTTATAGCAGCAATGTTCCAACATCTAGTGGAAAGCCTTCCCAGAAGAGTGGAGGCTGTTATAGCAGCAATGTTCCAACATCTAGTGGAATGCCTTCCCAGAAGAGTGGAGGCTGTTATAGCAGCAATGTTCCAACATCTAGTGGAAAGCCTTCCCAGAAGAGTGGAGGCTGTTATAGCAGCAATGTTCCAACATCTAGTGGAAAGCCTTCCCAGAAGAGTTGTTATAGCAGCAATGTTCCAACATCTAGTGGAATGCCTTCCCAGAAGTGTGGAGGCTGTTATAGCAGCAATGTTGCAACATCTAGTGGAAAGCCTTCCCAGAAGAGTGGAGGCTGTTATAGCAGCAATGTTCCAACATCTAGTGGAATGCCTTCCCAGAAGAGTTGTTATAGCAGCAATGTTCCAACATCTAGTGGAAAGCCTTCCCAGAAGAGTGGAGGCTGTTATAGCAGCAATGTTCCAACATCTAGTGGAATGCCTTCCCAGAAGAGTGGAGGCTGTTATAGCAGCAATGTTCCAACATCTAGTGGAAAGCCTTCCCAGAAGAGTGGAGGCTGTTATAGCAGCAATGTTCCAACATCTAGTGGAAAGCCTTCCCAGAAGAGTTGTTATAGCAGCAATGTTCCAACATCTAGTGGAATGCCTTCCCAGAAGTGTGGAGGCTGTTATAGCAGCAATGTTGCAACATCTAGTGGAAAGCCTTCCCAGAAGAGTGGAGGCTGTTATAGCAGCAATGTTCCAACATCTAGTGGAATGCCTTCCCAGAAGAGTTGTTATAGCAGCAATGTTCCAACATCTAGTGGAAAGCCTTCCCAGAAGAGTGGAGGCTGTTATAGCAGCAATGTTCCAACATCTAGTGGAATGCCTTCCCAGAAGAGTGGAGGCTGTTATAGCAGCAATGTTCCAACATCTAGTGGAAAGCCTTCCCAGAAGAGTGGAGGCTGTTATAGCAGCAATGTTCCAACATCTAGTGGAAAGCCTTCCCAGAAGAGTTGTTATAGCAGCAATGTTCCAACATCTAGTGGAATGCCTTCCCAGAAGTGTGGAGGCTGTTATAGCAGCAATGTTGCAACATCTAGTGGAAAGCCTTCCCAGAAGAGTGGAGGCTGTTATAGCAGCAATGTTCCAACATCTAGTGGAATGCCTTCCCAGAAGAGTTGTTATAGCAGCAATGTTCCAACATCTAGTGGAAAGCCTTCCCAGAAGAGTGGAGGCTGTTATAGCAGCAATGTTCCAACATCTAGTGGAATGCCTTCCCAGAAGAGTGGAGGCTGTTATAGCAGCAATGTTCCAACATCTAGTGGAAAGCCTTCCCAGAAGAGTGGAGGCTGTTATAGCAGCAATGTTCCAACATCTAGTGGAAAGCCTTCCCAGAAGAGTGGAGGCTGTTATAGCAGCAATGTTGCAACATCTAGTGGAAAGCCTTCCCAGAAGAGTGGAGGCTGTTATAGCAGCAATGTTCCAACATCTAGTGGAATGCCTTCCCAGAAGTGTGGAGGCTGTTATAGCAGCAAAGGGGGGGACCAACTCACATATTAATGCCCATGATTTTGGAATGAGATGTTCAGATTCTATCACCCCAGAGACATAGAGAATCCGCTTCCCAAACGTTCCACAGCTTTCTATATAAACGGCTCTGATGCTCGGGAGCTTCTCCCTCTCCCTCCCTTTCAGCCAGGCTGATGACTCAAAAAGAAAGAGCTTATGACTTTGATCTGAGAGCAGAGAGAGACAAAGAGAGAGAGAGAGAGAGACAGAGAGAGAGAGAGAGAGGGGGAGAGAGAGAGAGAGGAGAGAGAGAGAGAGAGAGAGAGAAGGGCAGAAGAGAGAGAGAGAGAGAGAAGAGAGACAGACAGAGACAGAGGAAGAGAGTTAAAGAGAGCAGGGCAGAAGAGAGAAGAGAGAGAGAGAGAGAGAGCGAGAGAGAGAGAGCGAGAGAGAGATAGAGACAGAGAGAGAGAGAGAGAGAGAGAGAGAGAGAGAGAGAGAGAGAGAGAGAGAGAGAGAGAAAAGAAAGAATATCATCCCTGATTTGAAAGGTCTATTTTTAGCTCCTGACTGAGGTCTGTGGGCTTTACATAGTAGATGAGGCAACAAAACACTGCAGAGTAGGGACACACACACACACACCACACACACACACACACACACACACACACACACACACACACACACACACACACACACACACTGCACCTTGCGTGTACATCTGTGTATTGCGATCAGACTGTTTGATAAAAGCGGTGAATCACATTTTTTCAATCAGCTAATGCTCCCCACAATCAACTGTTTAATCAAATGGCCTCATTGGTAATGAACCATTAATGAACATGAACACATTTAGCATCACAGACTTACAAGCCATTTTAAAAAGTCTGATAAACCATTGTAATATAGCCTACTCTTTCACAATAAATCCATTGTAATATAGCCTACTCTTTCACAATAAATCCATTGTAATATAGCCTACTCTTTCACAATAAATCCATTGTAATATAGCCTACTCTTTCACAATAAATCCATTGTAATATAGCCTACTCTTTCACAATAAATCCATTGTAATATAGCCTACTCTTTCAACATAAATCCATTGTAATATAGCCTACTCTTTCTTTCACAATAAATCCATTGTAATATAGCCTACTCTTTCTTTCACAATAAATCCATTGTATTATAGCCTAATCTTTCTTTCACAATAAATCCATTGTAATATAGCCTACTCTTTCTTTCACAATAAATCCATTGTAATATAGCCTACTCTTTCTTTCACAATAAATCCATTGTAATATAGCCTACTCTTTCTTTCACAATAAATCCATTGTAATATAGCCTACTCTTTCTTTCACAATAAATCCATTGTAATATAGCCTACTCTTTCTTTCACAATAAATCCATTGTAATATAGCCTACTCTTTCTTTCACAATAAATCCATTGTAATATAGCCTACTCTTTCTTTCACAATAAATCCATTGTAATATAGCCTACTCTTTCTTTCACAATAAATCCATTGTAATATAGCCTACTCTTTCTTTCACAATAAATCCATTGTAATATAGCCTACTCTTTCTTTCAACATAAATCTATTGTATTATAGCCTACTCTTTCAACATAAATCCATTGTAATATAGCCTACTCTTTCTTTCACAATAAATCCATTGTAATATAGCCTACTCTTTCTTTCACAATAAATCCATTGTAATATAGCCTACTCTTTCTTTCAACATAAATCTATTGTATTATAGCCTACTCTTTCACAATAAATCCATTGTAATATAGCCTACTCTTTCTTTCACAATAAATCCATTGTAATATAGCCTACTCTTTCTTTCACAATAAATCCATTGTAATATAGCCTACTCTTTCACAATAAATCCATTGTAATATAGCCTACTCTTTCACAATAAATCCATTGTAATATAGCCTACTCTTTCTTTCACAATAAATCCATTGTAATATAGCCTACTCTTTCACAATAAATCCATTGTAATATAGCCTACTCTTTCACAATAAATCCATTGTAATATAGCCTACTCTTTCACAATAAATCCATTGTATTATAGCCTAATCTTTCACAATAAATCCATTGTAATATAGCCTACACTTTCACAATAAATCCATTGTAATATAGCCTACACTTTCACAATAAATCCATTGTAATATAGCCTACTCTTTCTTTCACAATAAATCCATTGTAATATAGCCTACTCTTTCTTTCACAATAAATCCATTGTAATATAGCCTACTCTTTCTTTCACAATAAATCCATTGTAATATAGCCTACTCTTTCACAATAAATCCATTGTAATATAGCCTACTCTTTCTTTCACAATAAATCCATTGTAATATAGCCTACTCTTTCTTTCACAATAAATCCATTGTAATATAGCCTACTCTTTCTTTCACAATAAATCCATTGTAATATAGCCTACTCTTTCTTTCACAATAAATCCATTGTAATATAGCCAACTCTTTCTTTCACAATAAATCCATTGTAATATAGCCTACTCTTTCACAATAAATCCATTGTAATATAGCCTACTCTTTCACAATAAATCCATTGTAATATAGCCTACTCTTTCTTTCACAATAAATCCATTGTAATATAGCCTACTCTTTCTTTCACAATAAATCCATTGTAATATAGCCTACTCTTTCTTTCACAATAAATCCATTGTAATATAGCCTACTCTTTCACAATAAATCCATTGTAATATAGCCTACTCTTTCACAATAAATCCATTGTAATATAGCCTACTCTTTCTTTCACAATAAATCCATTGTAATATAGCCTACTCTTTCTTTCACAATAAATCCATTGTAATATAGCCTACTCTTTCACAATAAATCCATTGTAATATAGCCTACTCTTTCTTTCACAATAAATCCATTGTAATATAGCCTACTCTTTCTTTCACAATAAATCCATTGTAATATAGCCTACTCTTTCACAATAAATCCATTGTAATATAGCCTACTCTTTCACAATAAATCCATTGTATTATAGCCTACTCTTTCTTTCACAATAAATCCATTGTAATATAGCCTACTCTTTCTTTCACAATAAATCCATTGTAATATAGCCTACTCTTTCACAATAAATCCATTGTAATATAGCCTACTCTTTCACAATAAATCCATTGTAATATAGCCTACTCTTTCACAATAAATCTATTGTATTATAGCCTACTCTTTCTTTCACAATAAATCCATTGTAATATAGCCTACTCTTTCTTTCACAATAAATCCATTGTATTATAGCCTACTCTTTCACAATAAATCCATTGTAATATAGCCTACTCTTTCACAATAAATCCATTGTAATATAGCCTACACTTTCACAATAAATCCATTGTAATATAGCCTACTCTTTCACAATAAATCCATTGTAATATAGCCTACTCTTTCACAATAAATCCATTGTAATATAGCCTACTCTTTCTTTCACAATAAATCCATTGTAATATAGCCTACTCTTTCACAATAAATCCATTGTAATATAGCCTACTCTTTCACAATAAATCCATTGTAATATAGCCTACTCTTTCTTTCACAATAAATCCATTGTAATATAGCCTACTCTTTCACAATAAATCCATTGTAATATAGCCTACTCTTTCACAATAAATCCATTGTATTATAGCCTACTCTTTCTTTCACAATAAATCCATTGTATTATAGCCTACTCTTTCTTTCACAATAAATCCATTGTAATATAGCCTACTCTTTCTTTCACAATAAATCCATTGTAATATAGCCTACTCTTTCTTTCACAATAAATCCATTGTAATATAGCCTACTCTTTCTTTCAACATAAATCTATTGTATTATAGCCTACTCTTTCAACATAAATCCATTGTAATATAGCCTACTCTTTCTTTCACAATAAATCCATTGTAATATAGCCTACTCTTTCACAATAAATCCATTGTAATATAGCCTACTCTTTCTTTCACAATAAATCCATTGTAATATAGCCTACTCTTTCTTTCACAATAAATCCATTGTATTATAGCCTAATCTTTCACAATAAATCCATTGTAATATAGCCTACTCTTTCTTTCACAATAAATCCATTGTAATATAGCCTACTCTTTCTTTCACAATAAATCCATTGTAATATAGCCTACTCTTTCTTTCACAATAAATCCATTGTATTATAGCCTAATCTTTCACAATAAATCCATTGTAATATAGCCTACTCTTTCTTTCACAATAAATCCATTGTAATATAGCCTACTCTTTCTTTCACAATAAATCCATTGTAATATAGCCTACTCTTTCACAATAAATCCATTGTATTATAGCCTACACTTTCACAATAAATCCATTGTAATATAGCCTACACTTTCACAATAAATCCATTGTAATATAGCCTACTCTTTCTTTCACAATAAATCCATTGTAATATAGCCTACTCTTTCACAATAAATCCATTGTAATATAGCCTACTCTTTCTTTCACAATAAATCCATTGTAATATAGCCTACTCTTTCACAATAAATCCATTGTAATATAGCCTACACTTTCACAATAAATCCATTGTAATATAGCCTACTCTTTCACAATAAATCCATTGTAATATAGCTTACTCTTTCTTTCACAATAAATCCATTGTAATATAGCCTACACCTTCACAATAAATCCATTGTATTATAGCCTACTCTTTCACAATAAATCCATTGTATTATAGCCTACTCTTTCACAATAAATCCATTGTAATATAGCCTACTCTTTCTTTCACAATAAATCCATTGTAATATAGCCTACTCTTTCACAATAAATCCATTGTAATATAGCCTACTCTTTCTTTCACAATACATCTATTGTAATATAGCCTACTCTTTCACAATAAATCCATGATTTATTTTAGACAGGTCTTAAGAAGCATGATATGAGGAAAAGGTAGTCGGTGATATTATAACATACTGTGATATGGCTTTTTCTTTGCAACTCTGCCTAGAAGGCCAGCATCCCGGAGTCACCTCTTCACTGTTGATGTTGAGACTGGTATTTTGCGGGTACTATTTAGTGAAGCTAGCAGTTTATAACATACTGTGGAACTAAAACATACTGGGGAAGGATTAACTGATAAGGGATTTTTTTACAAAAACTTGTTCTGTGAGATTCTGATATTGCCTCTGTGCGGATGGACCTGAAATGTGGTCCATGTGTCTGTAATAATGTAAGTGCATCGTCTACGACCTGGGGAATAGTTAGATGAGTCGAGTGTTGGTTTCTTGAAGAGGGGAGCAACTCGGGCCATTTTGAAGTCAGAGGGGACGCAGCCAGTGGTCAGGGATGAGTTGATGAGGGAAGTGAGGAATGGGAGAAGGTCTCCACAGATTGTCTGGAGAAGGGAGGAGGGGATGGAGAAGGGAGGAGGGGATGGGGAAGGGAGGAGGGGATGGGGTTGAGCAGGCAGGTTGTGGAGGAGGGGATGGGGAAAGGAGGAGGGGATGGGGAAGGGAGGAGGGGATGGGGAAGGGAGGAGGGGATGGGGTTGAGCAGGCAGGTTGTGGAGGAGGGGATGGGGAAAGGAGGAGGGGATGGGGAAGGGAGGAGGGGATGGGGAAGGGAGGAGGGGATGGGGAAGGGAGGAGGGGATGGGGTTGAGCAGGCAGGTTGTGGAGGAGGGGATGGGGAAAGGAGGAGGGGATGGGGAAGGGAGGAGGGGATGGGGAAGGGAGGAGGGGATGGGGAAAGGAGGAGGGGATGGGGAAGGAGGAGGAGGGGATGGGGAAGGGAGGAGGGGATGGGGAAAGGAGGAGGGGATGGGGAAGGGGGAGGGGATGGGGAAAGGAGGAGGGGATGGGGAAGGGAGGAGGGGATGGGGTTGAGCAGGCAGGTTGTGGAGGAGGGGATGGGGAAAGGAGGAGGGGATGGGGAAAGGAGGAGGGGATGGGGTTGAGCAGGCAGGTTGTGGAGGAGGGGATGGGGAAAGGAGGAGGGGATGGGGAAGGGAGGAGGGGATGGGGAAGGGAGGAGGGGATGGGGTTGAGCAGGCAGGTTGTGGAGGAGGGGATGGGGAAAGGAGGAGGGGATGGGGAAGGGAGGAGGGGATGGGGAAAGGAGGAGGGGATGGGGAAAGGAGGAGGGGATGGGGAAGGGAGGAGGGGATGGGGAAGGGAGGAGGGGATGGGGAAAGGAGGAGGGGATGGGGAAGGGAGGAGGGGATGGGGTTGAGCAGGCAGGTTGTGGAGGAGGGGATGGGGTTGGGCGGGCAGGTTGTCGGGTGGTCAGACCTCACTAGTAGCATCAATTCGAGGTCAAGGCGTAGGGTTGTTCCGTGTGAGTGGGACCAGTGGACTCAACAGGCTGAGTGAATGAGGGGGGTACCAGTACAGAGTCCTTATGCGTATAACTCTACCTATATGTGCATACTACCTCAATTACCTCAACTAACTACACATTGACTCTGTACTGGTACCCCCTGTATATAGCCTCCACATTGACTCTGTACCGGTACCCCCTGTATATAGTCTCCACATTGACTATGTACCGGTACCCCCTGTATATAGCCTCCACATTGACTCTGTACCGGTACCCCCTGTATATAGCCTCCACACTGACTCTGTACCGTAACACCCTGTATATAACCTCCACATTGACTCTGTACCGGTACCCCCTGTATATAACCTCCACATTGACTCTGTACCAGTACCCCCTGTATATAGCCTCCAAATTGACTCTGTACCAGTACCCCCTGTATATAGCCTCCACATTGACTCTGTACCAGTACCCCCTGTATATAGTCTCCACATTGACTCTGTACCGGTACCCCCTGCATATAGCCTCCACATTGACTCTGTACCGGTACCCCCTGTATATAGTCTCCACATTGACTCTGTAATACCCTGTATATAACCTCCACATTGACTCTGTACCGGTACCCACTGTATATAGCCTCCACATTGTCTCTGTAATACCCTGTATATAGCCTCCACATTGACTCTGTACCAGTACCCCCTGTATATAGCCTCCACATTGACTCTGTACCGGTACCCCCTGTATATAGCCTCCACATTGACTCTGTACCAGTACCCCCTGTATATAGTCTCCACATTGACTCAGTAATACCCTGTATATAGTCTCCACATTGACTCAGTAACACCCTGTATATAGTCTCCACATTGACTCTGTAATACCCTGTATATAATCTCCACATTGACTCTGTAATACCCTGTATATAGCCTCCACATTGACTCTGTACCGGTACCCCCTGTATATAGTCTCCACATTGACTCTGTACCGGTACCCCCTGCATATAGTCTCCACATTGACTCTGTGCCGGTACCCCCTGCATATAGTCTCCACATTGACTCTGTAATACCCTGTATATAACCTCCACATTGACTCTGTACCGGTACCCACTGTATATAGCCTCCACATTGACTCTGTAATACCCTGTATATAGTCTCCACATTGACTCTGTAATACCCTGTATATAGTCTCCACATTGACTCTGTAATACCCTGTATATAGTCTCCACATTGACTCTGTAATACCCTGTATATAGCCTGGCAATTGTTATTTATGGCTGCTCTTTAATTATTTGTTACTTTGATTTCAAATCAAATCAAATGTATTTATAAAGTCCTTCTTACATCAGCTGATGTCACAAAGTGCTGTAACAGAAACCCTCAGCCTAAAACCCCAAACAGCAAGATGCAGGTGTAGAAGCTATTGGCTATTTATTTTTTACTATTTTTTCTTTGTTTCAAAAAATCAAATGTATTTTAAAGGGATTCTTAAATCATTTGATGTCACAAAGTGCTGTAACAGAAACCCAGTTGGTTAAGGGATTGTAAGTAAACAGCCAAGATAAGGTCTACTACACCTGTTGGTTATTTATTTTAAACATTTTTCTTTGTTTCTTAAAATTGCACCTGTTGGTTAAGGGATTGTAAGTAAACATTTCACTGTAAGGTCTACTACACCTGTTATATTTGGTGCATTTGGGGCGGCAGGGTAGCCTAGTGGTTAGAGCGTTGGACTAGTAACCAGAGGGTTGCGAGTTCTGCCCCTGAACAGGCAGTTAACCCACTGTTCCCAGGTCGTCATTGAAAATAAGAATTGGTTCTTAACTGACTTGCATGTGACAAATACAATTAGATTTTATTTAATTGTGATTTGATGTTAGGTGCTGATTTTTTTTTTTTTTTAAATTTAAACTTTATTTAACCAGGCAAGTCAGTTAAGAACTGTGGGTTAACTGCCTGTTCAGGGGCAGAACGACAGATTTGTACCTTGTCAGCTCGGGGGTTTGAACTCGCAACCTTCCGGTTACTAGTCCAACGCTCTAACCACTAGGCTACCCTGCCGCCCCAATCTGATGAAGAGATCTGATCTGGCTATGCCAAATTGTTATGGGTTGCGAGTTCAATTAGCAGACAAGATTCGCTTATAATTCCATTGCATTATTTTATAGTATGAAGAATACAATTGAACAAAGCTGAATAAAATATATATTTTCTCCAACCGATTTGAAGGAGTTCTCACATTCGGCTGTTCTGTGTTGAGAAGTTAACAAAGATACAGGACCTCCTTTAATACTCTTCATTGAGTTATTCATGTAACTTTAGTTGTTCTATAAACGTTGGGCTTTGTGTTTTGATTTGTAATACGTTGTAAGGCTGCATGATACGACTCTAATGATGATTTGAAAAAAGTCACTGGAAAGGCATGACCTCTGCTTTGTCTTTGTGCTGTACACACTTCATCAGTCACTCATTTACAATTTGACAAGCACTTGATAATGTTTTGAATTTCACGGCGGCATCCCCCTTGTCGCCGAAATGCACCCTAAAAAAAGAAATCCTTTTGCAACCCGGAGTGCTACGCAATCTGAAGCGACTCTCACTCTCCAACACGTGATCAGGTCTTTATCAGACTACAAGTGAAGACCGACACAACTCCGCACGTCCTTATCCAAATCCCGAGGTGCATATTGAAGATATTGGAAGAACTGTCCACATTTACTTTTCGTCAGCCAACAAGATTTCTGTCCTAACGAACAGAAAAAGCACTAGCCTATGTCAAAAAGCACCAGCCTATGTCAAAAAGCACTAGCCTATGTCAAAAAGCACTAGCCTATGTCAAAAAGCACTAGCCTATGTCAAAAAGCACTAGCCTATGTCAAAAAGCACTAGCCTATGTCAATATGTCAAAAAGCACTAGCCTATATCAAAAAGCACTAGCCTATGTCAAAAAGCACTAGCCTATGTCAAAAAGCACTAGCCCATGTCAATCTACTATCCCCCATAGTACAAAAGTTGACCAATTCTATTCTGTGCGAGAAATAAATATTCCAAACATAGTCTGGGACAGTTGTGGGATATGATAGATCCCAAATTAATACAACCACTAGCATTCAAACATTTTTTTACGCAATGTGGCTGACGCAACAGATCAGAACGTTTAGCTTAAAATGTTAATAAATGATTTTTTCACATTATAAGCCCTGCTAATTTAGGAAAGTTGAGAAATAAATATAGTAGGCCTAGCCTATAGAAAGCTGATGGGATACTCCTCTTTTTAGTAGAGGCCATCACTCTGTTTTCGCCCTCAATTGCATAACCTATAGAAATGTTGCTCAACATGATCTCATGGGCTCTCATTAAGTTTTTGATTAGATTTTCCATTACATTTTTCCATACATTACATTACATCCATTACCCAAATTGGTCTACACGGACAAGTTCTGGCCTGGTTTAGATCCACTTTCCGGCTCTACTTTCCGGCTACCCGGATAAAGCACTAAATAACCTTCAGTTAGTGCTAAATACGGCTGCTAGAATCCTGACTAGAACCAAAAAAATGTGATCATATTACTCCAGTGCTAGCCTCCCTACACTGGCTTCCTGTTGAGGCAAGGGCTGATTTCAAGGTTTTACTGCTAACCTACAAAGCATTACATGGGCTTGCTCCTACCTATCTCTCTGATCTGGTCCTGCCGTACATACCTACACGTACGCTACGGTCACAAGACGCAGGCCTCCTAATTGTCCCTAGAATTTCTAAGCAAACAGCTGGAGGCAGGGCTTTCTCCTATAGAGCTCCATTTTTATGGAATGGTCTGCCTACCCATGTGAGAGACGCAAACTCGGTCTCAACATTTAAGTCTTTACTGAAGACTCATCTCTTCAGTGGGTCATATGATTGAGTATAGTCTGGCCCAGGAGTGTGAAGGTGAACGGAAAGGCTCTGGAGCAACGGACCGCCCTTGCTGTCTCTGCCTGGCCGGTTCCCCTCTTTCCACTGGGATTCTCTGCCTTTAACCCTATTACAGGGGCTGAGTCACTGGCTTACTGGTGCTCTTCCATGCCGTCCCTAGGCCGGGTGCGTCACTTGAGTGGGTTGAGTCACTGATGTGATCTTCCTGTCTGGGTTGGCGCCCCCCCTTGGGTTGTGCCGTGGCGGAGATCTTTGTGGGCTATACTCAGCCTTGTCTCAGGATGGTAAGTTGGTGGTTGAAGATATCCCTCTAGTGGTGTGGGGGCTGTGCTTTGGCAAAGTGGGTGGGGTTATATCCTTCCTTTTTGGCCCTGTCCGGGGGTATCATCGGATGGGGCCAAAGTGTCTCCTGACTCTTCCTGTCTCAGCCTCCAGTATTTATGCTGCAGTAGTTTATGTGTCGGGGGGGCTAGGGTCAGTTTGTTATATCTGGAGTACTTCTCCTGTCTTATCTGGTGTCCTGTGTGAATTTAAGTATGCTCTCTCTAATTCTCTTTCTTTCTCTCTCTCGGAGGACCTGAGCCTTAGGACCATGTCTCAGGACTACCTGGCATGATGACTCCTTGCTGTCCCCAGTCCACCTGGCCGTGCTGCTGCTCCAGTTTCAACTGTTCTGCCTGCGGCTATGGAATCCTGACCTGTTCACCAGACGTGCTACCTGTCCCAGACATATTATTTGACCATGCTGGTCATTTATGAACATTTGAACATCTTGGCCATGTTGTGTTATAATCTCCACCCGGCACAGCCAGAAGAGGACTGGTCACCCCTCATAGCCTGGTTCCTCTATAGGTTTCTTCCTAGGTTTTGGCCTTTCTAGGGAGTTTTTCCTAGCCACCATGCTTCTACACCTGCATTGCTTGCTGTTTGGGGTTTTAGGCTGGGTTTCTGTACAGCACTTTGAGATATCAGCTGATGTACGAAGGGCTATATAAATACATTTGATTTGATTTACATTGATGTCAGAGTGATTAGAGGGACAATAGAGTTCTGAGTACCAGGCAGTTAGCAAGTTTAATAGACTACTAATGACCATCAGCAGCATCAGAGCTTGGAGAAGCCTAATTACCGTCAAATTCCACGGTCACGTGGAATTGTACTTCCTTTATGACTTATGACCGCCGGTGTGCCGGTAATACAGTCCAAGCAACAGCCCTAATCCTTACTCATTTATGCATTTAAATATAATTCTTATTCATTTAACCTTGGTGCAACCAGGTATTGTGAATTGTAAACATATTTCAATGACTTTTCTGCCAATAAAGAGCCTTCAAAATCAAACCTTCCATTTGCTTATTTTGTCTGATGTGGTACAAACTGTTTCATTGATTGATTGACTGATTTGTTCATTGATCGATTGTTTAAATCAATCCAGAGTGTAATATTTAGTTTGATCCGGACTTTTCCACAGTTTCAATTAAATAAAGACCAAATAAGGAAAGGTGCTCTCACCTGATTTGCTCCGGTCTCAGGTGGAAGTTGAGGGCGTCAACCAGGACCTCCTCAGCAAATGGGGGCTTGCCGTTCTGCCGCTGGAGGTCGAAGTGGGCGGAGTTTCCAAGGGCGTGGACACCGGTGTCTGTCCGACTGGAGATGGAAAGACAGAGACCTGGTTACACACACACACACACACCCGCACACACACACACGCACACCCACACACTCACCTGGAGATGGACAGAGAAACCTCATTCACCGGCCTCAAACACCGTACCGCATCCTAACAGAGAGAGAGAGAAAGCTTTTACATCCTGGAATATACAAAGTCTGAGGTCACCGGCCTAAAGAGCTAGAACAAAGACTTCATCAAAGACATCGTCATCCTACAAGAAACATGGTATAGAGGAGACTCTAGATTACAGAGAGCTGGTAGTCCCATCCACCACACTACCAGGTGGGTGGTATAGAGGAGACGGACCCACTGGTTGCCCTCTAGGTTACAGAGAGCTGGTAGTCCCATCCACCACACTACCAGGTGGGTGGTATAGAGGAGACGGACCCACTGGTTGCCCTCTAGGTTACAGAGAGCTGGTAGTCCCATCCACCACACTACCAGGTGGGTGGTATAGAGGAGATGGACCCACTGGTTGCCCTCTAGGTTACAGAGAGCTGGTAGTCCCATCCACCACACTACCAGGTGGGTGGTATAGAGGAGATGGACCCACTGGTTGCCCTCTAGGTTACAGAGAGCTGGTAGTCCCATCCATCACACTACCAGGTGGGTGGTATAGAGGAGAGGGACCCACTGGTTTCCCTCTAGGTTACAGAGAGCTGGTAGTCCCATCCACCACACTACCAGGTGTGAAACAGGGAAGATACTCAGGGGGTATGCTAATTTAGTATAGATCAGACACAACTCACGCTATTAAATTCATCAAAACAGGAACATTTGACATTTTGGTTAGAAATAAATAAGGAACTAATCTCAACAGAGAAATATTTCCTCCTGTGTGCCCCTTTCTAAATGTCTCTATTTTTGCATTTTTATTTTGCCTTTATTTAACTTGGCAAGTCAGTAAGAACAAATTATTATTTACAATGACGGCCTACCTGGGAAACAGTGGGTTAACTGCCTTGTTCAGGGGGGCAGATTTGTACCTTGTCAGCTCGGGGATTTGAACTTGCAACCTTCCAGTTACTAGTCCAACGCACTAACCACTAGGCTACACTGCCTAGGTTGTACCACCTTTAGCTGCAATGACTCTAACCAAACACTTCCTGTAGTTATCGATCAGTCTCTCACATCGCTGAACCCATTGCTCACTATGGTTGTGAGGTCTGAGGTCCGCTCACCAACCAATAATTCACAAAATGGGACAAACACCAAATTGAGACTGCATGCAGAATTCTGCTAAAACATCCTCTATGTACAACGTAAAACACCAAATAATGCATGCAGAGGAGAATTATGACGATACACGCTAATGATCAAAATCCAGGAAAGAGCAATTCAATTCTACAACCACCTAAAAGGAAGCGATTCCCAAACCTTCCACAACAAAACCATCCCCTACAGAGATATGAACATGGAGAAGAGTCCCCTAAGCAAGCTGGTCATGGGGCTCTGTTCACAAACACACCCCACAGAGCCTCAGGACAGCAACACAATTAGACCCAACCAAATCATGAGAAAACAAAAAGATAATTACTTGACACATTGGAAATAAATAAAAAATAAACAGAGAAAACCTGAATGCTATTTGGCCCTAAACAGAGAGTACACAGTGGCAGAATACCTGACCACTGTGACTGACCCAAACTTAAGGAAATCTTTGACTATGTACAGACTCAGTGAGCATAGCCTTGCTATTGAGAAAGGCCGCCATAGGCAGACCTGGCTCTCAAGAGAAGACAGACCATGTGCTCACTGCCCACAACATGAGGAGGAAACTGAGATGCACTTCCTGACCTCCTGACAAATGTATGACCAATGTTCCCTTCAATGTTTGGAGGCACTGAGGTCTTATGAACGGAAACATGATCGTTGTGAGAATTTTGTGCAACTTCCGTCTTTTCCAGTGAACACTGAAGCTGTGTACCTTTACAGTTTTAGAATAGTAGCCAATAGGTTATTGTGGCTATTGGAGCATAATGCAGGTCTACCAACAAAACCAATGGAGCAAATCCCATAATATTACCACATGGAAATAGCTGTTGATTTCTATGATATAGCCTATATGTGGTGTTAAGTTCATACGTTTTTACATTATAAAGGGCTTGACACTAATTAATGATGTTTTACACTGCCTGTAACACCACGGGCCAAATAGGTGACCGTAAATTGCATTGTATTGTGTTGTATGATGCAAGAAACCACTTTACGAAATAAAAGTCATTATTAGTACCTTCCATATAATTAGACAACGTAGGCTACTCCTCTGCCTATTGGCTTATTTGCATTTTTTAATTTAGTCTCAAAATGGAAACAAAGGACTGTGAGAGGGTTTGATCCTAGAAACATGAAAAGTGGGATGTAGGGTACGGAGGGTACGGGGCAACCGAAGACGAACAGCAGAGGGGCTAATGATCTTGGAGATGGGGAAAGGGCCAATAAACCCGGGGGGAAAGTTTGAGGGACTCCACCCGGAGGGGCAGATCTCGGGTGGACAACGATACCCGGTGCCGGAGACGATACCGGGGAGCCGGGGTCCAGTTGCGGTGTGTTCGTCGTCGATACCTGGAGGTGGTGCCGACCCGGCTCTCTTCTAGGTACGACGGGAAGGATGATCTCGGTTCTGGGGTTGTAGTGGCGTGATAGCGCACCTCCAGCTTGACATATTTGGATCCCGATCGGTACGAGATGGAGAAGTTGAACCGGGTGAAAAGCAGGGCCCATCTAGCCTGGAATTGAGACGCTTGGCGGTGCAGAGATATTCCAGGTTCTTTTGGTCTGTCCACACGATGAACGGATGTTCCGCCCCCTCCAGCCAGTGCCTCCACTCCTCCAACCCCATCTTCACCGCGAGAAGCTCACTATTCCCCACATAGTAGTTCCTCACCAGGGCAGAACGCTGGGACAGGACAGCCCCCACTTCGACATCCGAAGCATCGGCCTCCACCATGATCTGGCGGTACGGGTCAGGATGAACCAAGATGGGAGCTGTGGTGAAACGTGTTTGAGATCCCAGGAACGCTTGGCCAGCAGCTGGGGACCACGTGAACGGAACCTTGGGAGAGGTGAGTGCTGATAGGAGGGAAGCCAGGGGTGCTGTAAAGCGGTGATAAATGTTGGCGAATCCCAGGAAACGTTGCAGTTGCACTCTGGACATAGGCTGGGGCCAATCCGCTCTCACCTTACCGGGATCCATCTATAAACTCCCTGCAGCGATGATGTAACCCAGGAGGTGGATGGTGGAGCGATGGAATTCGCAATTCTTTGCTTTCACAAAAAGCTGGTTCTCCAGGAGGCGTTGGAGAACCTGTCGGACGTAGAGCACGTGTTCTTGGGCGGAGCGGGAGAAAACAAGGATTTCGTCGAGATGAACCAGTTCAACATGTCACGGAGATTATCATTAACCAGAACCTGGAACACAGTTGGTAAGGGAAAATGGCATGACCAGAAAATGGCATGACCAGATACTCGTAGTGAACGCTAGCCGTGTTGAAGGCAGTCTTCCACTTCCCATATCCGCACCAGGTGGTAGGCGTTCCGTAGGTCCAACATGGTGGCCCACTGGAGCGGCTCAACGGCAGAGGAGATGAGTGGTAGGGGAGCGGTTCTTCACCGTGATGTCGTTGAGGCCCCAGTAGCCGATGCACGGGCGCAGGGTTTTGTCCTTCTTCTCCACAAAGAAGAACCCTATGCCGGCGAGGGAGGCAGAAGGACGGATGAACCCTGCAGCTAGTAGCCTTGGTCTCCAGACCCGACAGAGAATAGTCTTCTCCAGGACGAAGTGGTACCTGGGAGAAGGTCGATCCCGCAGTCATAGGGACGTTGCGGCGGAAGCGAAGTGGCCCGGCCTATAGAGGGCATGTCCAGCGCACTAACATCCATGGGAATGGAGAGGGGCTCAGTGGGGATGCCCAGCTCGGACGCCAGGGTACACAGCAAGATGGCATGAAAAGGGGAGAGAGTAAGGGGAGAAGGAAAGTTATCCGTATGTCCCACCAGAATACTCGCTACTACCGGTG